>NC_057811.1:46972441-46979748 GCF_018294505.1 Triticum aestivum | reverse complement strand
CCCTGTCGCCCCCGGCATGGCCAGCGCGTCGCCCGTCGCCTCCGCTGTGCCGACCCGGTGCGGCGTCGCCCCGGCGCGGCCGGCCCGTCTCCTCCGCGGCGCCGGCCTGTCGCGGCCTCCTGTCACCACCTCCCCGTCGAAGCGTTCGTCCACGCCCACCGCCCGCCGACCCCGCACTCCCACCGGTCGGCCCGAGCTCTTCTCCCTTTCCTCGTTACTTTCCCTCTGACCCGAAGTTCTCTCTATCCCTCCACCATCTGCAGGAGCTGGCCATGGAGGTCGTTGACCCTACCACTGATCGAGCTCCTGCCGTCGCGCGCGCGACCCTATGGATCCGGTCGAGGTCGAGCAGCCACCGCCGGATCTGATGCGCGTGACCCCGCCGGACCTCCCTGCATCGCCCCTTCGTGCGCGCCGCCGGCTCTGCCTCGCCCAGCCACAACGCCGGCCACCCAGGAGAAGACGAAGATTCGTTTTCTTTTTTACAAATTTTTGTAAGGTTCTTGCAAGAAACCAGGACTAATTTCTTCTTTCTTTGTATGCGGGGGTCTTTTATGTAAAGTGTAACCACCACATATATGAATATATATATATGTGTGTGTGTGTGTGTGCGCATAAGCACTTAAGCAGTTCTCATACGTTTCCTTGACCGCATGCTTTTCCTTCACCGAGTACGTTTCCTTAGCGTATCCACCTATGCACTGTTGTCTTTATATTTAAACAAAACAAAATCTCTTTGCCGTCTGTGGGTTCGAGGATGATGGAAAAGATGGAGTCGACTGACGGTAAAGACGAAATTGTCTGACAGCAAAAGATGCAAACTTTGCCGTCTGTTATTTTTGTGCCAGACGGCAAATGCATAGTTGGCTGACGGCAAAGTCTGTGCCATCTTCCCGATGAAAAGCTGACGCCAAAGTATTCTTTGCCGACTTATCTTTGCCGTCTCCTTTCTGACGGCAAAATCTTTGCCGTCTGCATTTAGGTCTTTGCCGTCTGTGATCCACACACGGCAAATTATTTGTTTCCTGTAGTGTGTGTCCTCGTACCCTCGTAGACCGAAAGCGGAAGCGTTAGCACAACGCGGTTGATGTAGTCGTACGTCTTCACGATCCGACCGATCAAGTACCGAACATACGACACCTCCGAGTTCAGCACACATTCAACTCGATGACGTCCCTCGAACTCCGATCCATCCGAGCTTTGAGGGAGAGTTCCGTCAGCACGACGGCATGGTGACGATGATGATGTTCTACCGACGTAGGGCTTCGCCTAAGCACCGCTATGATATTATCGAGGTGGATTATGGTGGAGGGGGGCACCGCACATGGCTAAGAGATCCAAGGGATCAATTGTTGTCTCTAGATGTGCCCCCCTGCCCTCGTATATAATGGAGGGAGGGAGAGGCTGGCCCTAGAGGGGGCGCGCCAAGTGTGGGGAGTCCAACTAGGACTCCCAAGTCCTAGTAGGATTCCCCTTTCCTTTCCGGAGTAGGAGAGAAGGAAAGAGGGGGAGAGGAAGAAGGAAACGGGGGTTGCACCCCTTGTCCAATTCGGACCAGAGGGGGGCGCGCACGCCTCCTTCCTTTTGGCCTCTCTCCTCAATTCCCGTATGGCCCAATAAGGCCCAATACTTCTCCTGGTGAATTCCCGTATCTCCTCGGTACTCCGAAAATACCCGAATCACTCGGAACCTTTCCGATGTCTGAATATAGTCGTCCAATATGTCAATCTTTACGTCTCGACCATTTCGAGACTCCTCATCATGTCCCCGATCTGATCCGGGACTCCGAGCTACCTTGGGTACATCAAATCACATAAACTCATAATACAATCGTCACCGAAACTTTAAGCGTGCGGACCCTACGAGTTCGAGAACTATGTAGACATGACCGAGACATGTCTCCGGCCAATAACCAATAGCGGAACTTGGATGCTCATATTGGCTCCCACATATTCTACAAAGATCTTTATCGGTCAAACCGCATAACAACATACGTTGTTCCCTTTGTCATCGGTATGTTACTTGCCCGAGATTTGATCGTCGGTATCTCAATACCTAGTTCAATCTCGTTACCGGCAAGTCTCTTTACTCGTTCTGTAACACATCATCTCGTAACTAACTCATTAGTTACAATGCTTGCGAGGCTTATAGTGATGTGCATTACCGAGTGGGCCCAGAGATACCTCTCCAACAATCGGAGTGACAAATCCTAATCTCGAAATACGCCAACCCAACAAGTACCTTCGGAGACACCTGTAGAGCACCTTTATAATCACCCAGTTACGTTGTGACGTTTGGTAGCACACAAAGTGTTCCTCCGGTAAACGGGCGTTGCATAATCTCATAGTCATAGGAACATGTATAAGTCATGAAGAAAACAATAGCAACATACTAAACGATCAAGTGCTAAGCTAACGGAATGGGTCAAACCAATCACATCATTCTCCTAATTATCTGATCCCGTTAATCAAATGACAACTCATGTCTATGGCTAGGAAACATAACCATCTTTGATCAACGAGCTAGTCAAGTAAAGGCATACTAGTGACACTCTGTTTGTCTATGTATTCACACATGGATCATGTTTCCGGTTAATACAATTCTAGCATGAATAATAAACATTTATCATGAGAATAAGGAAATAAATAATTACTTTATTATTGCCTCTAGGGCATATTTCCTTCAGTCTCCCACTTGCACTAGAGTCAATAATCTAGATCACATCGCCATGTGATTTAACATCAATAGTTCACATCACCATGTGATTAACACCCATAGTTCACATTGTCATGTGATCAACACCCAAAGGGTTTACTAGAGTCAGCAATCTAGTTCACATCTCCATGTGATTAACACCCAAAGAGTACAAAGGTGTGATCATGTTTTGCTTGTGAGAGAAGTTTAGTCAACGGGTCTGCCAAATTCAGATCCGTATGTATTTTGCAAATTTCTATGTCAACAATGCTCTGCACGGAGCTACTCTAGCTAATTGCTCCCACTTTCAATATGTATCCAGATTGAGATTTAGAGTCATCCGGATCAGTGCCAAAACTTGCATCGGTGTAACTCTTAACGACGAACCTTTTGCCACCTCATAATCAAGAAACATATCCATATTCCACTAAGGATAATATTGACCTTTGTCCAGTGATCTACTCCTAGATCACTATTGTACTCCTTTGCCAAACTTAGTGTAGGGTATACAATAGATCTAGTACACAACATGGCATACTTTATAGGACCTATGGCTGAGGCATGGGGAATGACTTTCATTCTCTTTCTATCTTCTGCCGTGGTCGGGCTTTGAGTCTTACTCAATTTCACACCTTGTAACACAGGCAAGAACTCTTTCTTTGACTGTTCCATTTTGAACTACTTCAAAATCTTGTCAAAGTATGTACTCATTGAAAAAACTTATCAAGCATCTTGATCTATCTCTATAGGTCTTGATGCTCAATATGTAAGCAGCTTCACCGAGGTCTTTCTTTAAAAACTCCTTTCAAACACTCCTTTATGCTTTGCAGAATAATTCTACATTATTTCCGATCAACAATATGTCATTCACATATACTTATCAGAAATGTTGTAGTGCTCCCACTCACTTTCTTGTAAATACAGGCTTCACCGCAAGTCTGTATAAAACTATATGCTTTGATCAACTTATCAAAGCGTATATTCCAACTCCGAGATGCTTGCACCAGTCCATAGATGGATCGCTGGAGCTTGCATATTTTGTTAGCACCTCACTACGGGAAACAGCTAATTTGCCGTCACGGAGCGTCTTTGCCATCAGCTTTTCGTCGGGTAGACGGCAAAGAAATGGTTTGCCGTCATCAGCAGACGGCAATGAAAATCTAACGGTAAAATAGACTTTGCCGTCTCCCAAAAAAAAATACGGACGGCAAAGAGGTCACTTTGTCGTCTGCAAAAAAAAGACAGGCGCCAAAGAATCTTTGTCGTCTGCTTTTTATTCTACAGACGGCAAAGAGCTCACTTTGCCGTATGTAACAAAAGTTTTAGATGGCAAAGTCTTTGTCGTCTGCGTTTATATTTACAGACGGCAAAATGAGGACTTTGCCGTCTGCAAATATAAATGCAGATGGCAAAGAGAAAACACACGCCACAGATTGATCCCATGGATCGATGACATGGCACGATCCACGCCGCCCACCTCTCCAACCACACGTGCAATCCGATGTGCCTGCCTCTCTCTCACCAGGTGCCCCTGACACACCCACCCGCTGGCCAACCACCCACTCCACCCGTGCATTATCCTCTCCCCTCCTGGCCCACCACCCACCCCACGTCCATTATTGAGTTCGCTCAATCTGGCACTAGAAGGAACCGCACGCTCCTCCGGCCGTGCACCCGAGCTTCCCGGCTACCGGACCCAGCACCGTGGCGCGGCGCCAGGACGACCCTCCGCCGGCCGGCCCCGGCCCATCTTCATCACTTGTCGCCTCCGGCCCCAGCTTCCTGACTCGCGGCCACGGTGCCACAGCGGCCCTATGGACCCTTCGCCGCCCCTCGTCGAACTCCGCCTCGCTGCCCCTCGCCGTTCCCCGTCGTGGCCTCCCGTCGCTCGACGCCCAACCGCCTCGCCGGGCTCCGCCGCGGCCGCTCCTTGCCGTTCCCCGCCGTGGCCTCCCGTCGCCCGACACCCAACCTCCTCCTCTCCGCCCCTCGAGATACTACAGCGCGGGCGTCACTCAACGGGACCCGCCGCAGCCATCCCTCGCCAGACCCCGCCGTGGCCGAACCCCACCGTGCCTTAGCCGCCCCTCGTTGGAACCCATCGCGCCTGAGCCTCGCCAACCTCCTCCTCTCTGGCCCGAGCACTAAGGCTCCCCCGGCAGTGTCAGCGGTTGCCGGAGCTGGCTACTCCTGCGACCACCGAAGCAGCAACTGCCCTCCTCTCTGCTTCCCTTCTTCCCGAGCTCACCGCAGCAGCAGAGGCCGCCCTCGGAACGTTTGAACTAACATTATTTTTTTTAAATAAAAAACAGTCTTTGCCGTCTCTAGCTTAGACTTGTGCACGGCAAAGAAAAAGTATTAACTGACGGCAAATGCCGCATTCTTTGCCGTTTGTTATTTATAAGGCTGACGGCGAAGCAGATTTGGCTGATGGCAAAGTGTTTGCCGTCTTCCGGATGAAAAGCTGACGGCAAAGTATACTTTGCCGACTTATCTTCGCCGTCTGAGTTTGCCATCTGCTTCCTGACGGCAAAGTCTTTGCCATCTGGATTTAGCTCTTTGCCATCTGTAATCCACAGATGGCAAATTACCTATTTCCTGTAGTGCCTTTAGGATTGACAAAACCTTATGGTTGCATCATATACAACTCTTCTTTAGTAAATCCATTAAGGAATGCAGTTTTGTTTATCCATTTGCCAGATTTCCTAAAATGCTGCAATTGCTAACATGATTCGGACAGACTTAAGCATAGATACGAGTGAGAAACTCTCATCATAGTCAACACCTTGAACTTGTCGAAAACCTTTTGCGACAATTCTAGCTTTGTTGATAGTAACACTACTATCAGCGTCCGTCTTCCTCTTGAAGGTCCATTTAATCTCAATGACTCGCCGATCGTTGGGCAAGTCAATCAAAGTCCATACTTTGTTCTCATACATGGATCTCATCTCGGATTTCATGGCCTCAAGCCATTTTGCGAAATCTGGGCTCATCATCGCTTCCTCATAATTCGTAGGTTCGTCATGGTCAAGTAACATGATCTCCAGAACAGGATTACCGTACCACTCTGGTGCGGATCTTACTCTGGTTGACCTACGAGGTTCGGTAGTAACTTGATCTGAAGTTTCATGATCATCATCATTAGCTTCCTCACTAATTGGTGTAGGTGTCACAGGAACCGGTTTCTATGATGAACTACATTGCAATAAGGGAGCAGGTACAATTACCTCATCAAGTTCTACTTTCCTCCCACTCACTCCTTTCGAGAGAAACTCCTTCTCTAGAAAGGATCCATTCTTGGCAACGAATGTCTTGCCTTCGGATCTGTGATAGAAGGTGTACCCAACAGTTTCCTTTGGGTATCCTATGAAGATACATTTCTCCGATTTGGGTTTGAGTTTATCAGGTTGAAACTTTTTCACATAAGCATTGCAACCTCAAACTTTAAGAAACGACAGCTTAGGTTTCTTTCCAAACCATTGTTCATACGGTGTCATCTCAACACATTTTGATGGTACCCTATTTAACGTGAATGTAGCTGTCTCTAATGCATAACCCCAAAACGATAGTGGTAGATCGGTAAGAGACATCATAGATCGCACCATATCTAATAAAGTACGGTTACGACGTTCAGACACACCATTACACTGTGGTGTTCCAGGTGGCGTGAGTAGTGAAACTATTTCACATTGTTTTAACTGAAGGCCAAACTCGTAACTCAAATATTTTACCTCTGCAATCATATCATAGAAACTTTTATTTTTGTTACGATGATTCTCCACTTCACTCTGAAATTCTTTGAACTTTTCAAATGTTTCAGAGTTGTGCTTCATCAAGTAGATATACCCATATCTGCTCAAATCATCTGTGAAGGTCAGAAAATAATGATACCAGTCGCGAGCCTCAATATTCATCGGACCACATACATCAGTATGTATGATTTCCAACAAATCTTTTGCTCGCTCCATTGTTCCGGAGAACGGAGTCTTAGTCATCTTGCCCATGAGGCATGGTTCGCAAGCATCAAGTGATTCATAATTAAGTGATTCCAAAAGTCCATTAGCATGGAGTTTTGTAACATCCAAATTTTCAATTTGGAATGTTATACATTAGATCATCATTGCATATCCTATTTTATTGCATTTTGTTTGATCCTAGAAATTCTACGCAAGTCAAGGACCCACAGAGAGAGTTGGGGATTTCATTATTTTCATATTCGAGTTTTTCTCGAATTTTGAAAAGAGGATCGTTTGGTTTCAATTATTTTTCTCTTTGAATATTTCTTTTATAAAAATAAAAGAGAGAGGATAAAATGACTTCCTCAGAATAAAGAAATATCGGAGATTTAAGATTAAAATAAAATAAGAATTTTATTCGGAGTTTTATCTCTATTTTATTTGAAGTAGGAAAAATATGCGTTTTCCAAAATTGCATTTTAGGCCCAAATAAATGTGCACCTTGTCCGGCCTATTTTTAGAGGATGGGGAATATTTATTTCAGGATTTTTGGAGTCTGTTTAATATTTCTTTTATTTGTTTTTCTCCGCGGAATATTAAAAAAAACACCAACCGACTTAACGGGCCGTGTCCGACCCGGACACTGCGCCTGGCCGG
>NC_057811.1:46925378-46972063 GCF_018294505.1 Triticum aestivum | reverse complement strand
CCACCCGCCGCCCCTCGGAGCCCCGCCACCCGCCGGCCATCGCCGGAGTTGCCGCTGCCCCACAACCCGCCGACCCCGTCCCGAGGTAGCCGCCCGATCCGCCGCCGGTTTTCACCGGAAAAACCGTTCGTTTTTTTTAAACCCTAGATATGTTTTTTTAGATCCGCTTCGGTTTATTTTTTCGGTTTAGTTAATTAGCGAATGCCCATTCGTACGTTCATTTTAACGAACGGTTTTCACTGTTTAGCCGCAGACAGCGAACGTTCGTTTGTTAGCCTGTTCGTCAGTTTTTCTTTTTCTCAGATTTTCCGCGATTATTTTCGATCACGATTTCTGATCCGATTTTCGTTTTAGTTTATCTTTTCGCTCGTTTATCTGAATCAGGCGATTCAAGCGCCTAGAGTTTCGTCTCGAAGCCCTCCTTTTGTTTAACCAACTTGAACTAGATTTTGCTACCATAAAATTTGACTTTAGTCCAGATTAGTAAACGAAGCTTGTTTCTCTCGCCGTTTGAGTTTTGTTGCTTCGTTTGATTTGATTCTTTTTGCAAACCGGAGTTCTTAAGTTGAACTTTCTGGTTAGATCTCTTATTTGATTTTTACCCGTGCCGTTGCTTGATTGCGTATTGTATGCTTGTTTGTTTGCGATAGAGTACCCGGAGTGTGAAGCGAGCTACTACAAGTCTCTAGGTTTCGCGGATCATCAGCAAGGCAAGTAACACTTTGATCATACCTCTTTATTACCCAGTTTTATTGCATTAGATCAATCCTCAAACAATTGCATGGTTAGGATCTGAATTATGGGTTGGGAGTAGTTGAGGTAGTACCTATTCACCTATTTATTATCAAACCTTTGGGAGTTACTTCTACGTCGCTTATACTGCTATGCTATGCTCGTAGACGTGGATTGGGATTGAGTGTATTCATGACAGTTGTAAGTATTGTTAATTAATGGTTAACTTAAGGTGGCAACTTTAATACACATCTGAGTGGATTGAGGCACCTGGGGAATCGAGTGATTGCCTATATTTTTTTTGGAAATCCCGGGGTACCGTGTGATTCTCCTAAGGACTGCCACCAAGGCTCAAAGGGATCATGAGATTATTCATGCTAGAAACTTCCGTGTGCAGCCACAAGCTATTATGGGCTCTAGCATAGTTGATTAAGTCGTGTGAACTCTTACAGTGGTAGACTAGCAGATGTAGGGGATGTAGGTGGTACTGTCTACCCATCGTAAGGTGCTAACGCTTCTGAAAGTCTGTGTCTCGGTCATCCGTTTCTCAAACACCATGTAGTGCGAGAAATCCAACGGAGGAAATCGAGTCTTGTGGAGAAAAGTGCGCAGACCTCTGCAAAGTGTACAAACTAATCATGGTTAGCCATGTCCCCGGTTATGGACATCTTGAGTATCTGGTTCTTGGATTATCATGTGGATCTCATCACTCTTAATTATAAAATTTTATTGGGTTTTAATTACCTTTTTAATTGGGAGTGAGATGGGGTTTACCATTCTCAATGTTTAGCAACCACCATGATAGTTAAATAAAGTTTATTCCTTTGTTGTAGGGAAAAATGGCTTTTCGCAAAACATATTAACCATACAGCCTCCACCAGCCATATATGCATGTAGTGATAGCATTATTCTGTTCATTACTCTTTTGTGTTACATTGCCAGCATATTCCATGTGCTGACCCGTTTTCAGGCTACAACGTATCATGTTGCAGACTTTTCAGACGACGAGTAAGGATCCTTAGGTCGTGGTCTTTCACTCAGTGATGCCGTTGGAGTTGATGGACTCACTTTATCTTCCAAGCCTTCCGCTGTTATCGTATTAGATGGCCTTAAGCCATATTTATTGTAATAAGTTCTCTTTTGAGACATTTGATGTAATAAGTGTGTGATTGCTACTATGTTATAAATCCCTCAAGTACTGTGTGTGTCCGCATTACCGATCCAGGGATGACACTGATGCACAGAGATCAGACTGTTTGAGGTCTGGTCGCTACAAGTTTCTTCATGCACTTTACAACAATTTGACCTAAACGGCAGTGCCACAAATAAGTTGCACTATCATTATTAACTTTGCATCTTTTGGCTTCAATATTACGAAAATGTGTATTACCACGATCGAGATCCAATAAACCATTTTCATTGGGTGTATGACCGTAGAAGGTTTTATTCATGCAAATAGAACAACAATTATTCTCTAGCTTACATGAATAACCGTATTGCAATAAACATGATCCAATCATATTCATGCTCAACGCAAACACTAAATAACATTTATTTTAGGTTCAACACTAATCCAGAAAGTACAGGGAGTGTGCGATGATGATCATATCAATCTTGGAACCACTTCCAATACACATCGTCACTTCAGCCTTAACTAGTCTCTGTTCATTCTGCAACTCCCGTTTCGAGTTACTACTCTTAGTAACTGAACCAGTATCAAATACCGATGGGTTGCTATAAACACTAGTAAAGTACACATCAATAACATGTATATCAAATATAGCTTTGTTCACTTTGCCATCCTTCTTATCCACCAAATACTTGGGGCAGTTCCGCTTCCAGTGACCAGTCCCTTTGCAGTAGAAGCACTCAGTTTCAGGCTTCGGTCTAGACTTGGGCTTTTTCACTTGAGCAGCAACTTGCTTGCCATTCTTCTTGAAGTTCCCCTTCTTCCCTTTGCCCTTTTTCTTGAAACTAGTGGTCTTGTCAACCATCAACGCTTGATGTTTTCTTGATTTCTACCTCTGCCAATTTCAGCATTGCAAAGAGCTCGGCAATTACTTTCGTCATCCCTTGCATATTATAGTTCATCACGAAGTTCTAGTAACTTGGTGATAGTGACTAGAGAACTTCGTCAATTACTATCTTATCTGGAAGATTAACTCCCACTTGATTCAAGCAATTGTAGTACCCAGACAATCTGAGTACATGCTCAGTGTCAAGGAAATATGCCCTAGAGGCAATAATAAAGTTATTATTTATTTCCTTATATCATGATAAATGTTTATTATTCATGCTAGAATTGTATTAACCAGAAACATAATACTTGTGTGAATACATAGACAAACAAAGTGTCACTAGTATGCCTCTACTTGACTAGCTCATTGATCAAAGATGGCTATGTTTCCTAGCCATTGACATGAGTTGTCATTTGATTAACGGGATCACATCATTAGGAGAATGATGTGATTGACTTGACCCATTTCGTTAGCTTAGCACTCGATCGTTTAGTATGTTGCTATTGCTTTCTTCATGACTTATGCATGTTCCTATGACTATGAGATGATGTAACTCCCATTTACCGGAGGAACACTTTGTGTGCTACCAAGGTGCTCTACAGGTGTCTCCGAAGGTACTTGTTGGGTTGGCGTATTTCGAGATTAGAATTTGTCACTCCGATTGTCGGAGAGGTATCTCTGGGCCCTCTCGGTAATGCACATCACTTAAGCCTTTCAAGCATTGCAACTAATGAATTTGTTGCGAGATGATGTATTACGAAACGAGTAAAGAGACTTGCCGGTAACGAGATTGAACTAGGTATTAAGATACCGACGATCAAATCTCGGGCAAGTAACATACCGATGACAAAGGGAACAACGTATGTTGTTATGCGGTCTGACCGATAAAGATCTTCGTAGAATATGTGGGAGCCAATATGAGCATCCAGGTTCCGCTATTGCTTATTGACCGGAGACATGTCTCGGTCATGTCTACATAGTTCTCGAACCCATAAGGTCCGCACGCTTAACGTTACAATGACAGTTATATTATGAGTTTATATGTTTTGATGTACCGAAGGTTGTTCGGAGTCCCAGATGTGATCACGGACATGACGAGGAGTCTCGAAATGGTCGAGACATAAATATTGATATATTGGAAGCCTATATTTGGATATCGGAAGTGTTCCGGGTGAAATCGGGATTTTACCGGAGTACCGGGAGGTTACCGGAACCCCCCGGCAACATAATGGGCCTTAGTGGGCCTAGGTGGAAGAGAGGAGAGGAGGCCAGGGCAGGGCCGCATGCCCCTCCCCCCCAGTCCGAATAGGACAAGGAGAGGGGGGCGGCGCCCCCCTTTCCTTCCTCCCCTCCACCTCTTCCCCCTCTCTCTCCTAGTCCAACATGGAAAAGGGGGGAGTCCTACTCCCGGTAGGAGTAGGACTCCTCCTGGCGCGCCTCTCGCCTTGGTCGGCCGAACCCCCCTTGCTCCTTTATATACGGGGGCAGGGGGCACCGCATAGACACAACAATTGATCTATTGATCTCTTAGCTGTGTGCGGTTCCCCCCTCCACCATATTACACCTCGATAATATCGTAGTAGTGCTTAGGCGAAGCCCTGCGTCGGTAGAACATCATCATCGTCACCACGCCGTCGTGCTGACGAAACTCTCCCTCAACACTCGGCTGGATCGGAGTTCGATGGACGTCATCGAGCTGAACGTGTGCTGAACTCGGAGGTGCCGTTCGTTCGGTACTAGATCGGTCAGATCGTGAAGACGTACGACTACATCAACCGCGTTGTGTTAACGGTTCCGCTTTCGGTCTACGAGGGTACGTGGACAACACTCTCCCCTCTCGTTGCTATGCATCACCATGATCTTGCGTGTGCGTAGGAATTTTTTTGAAATTACTACGTTCCCCAACAGTGGCATCCGAGCCAGGTTTTATGCGTAGATGTTATATGCACGAGTAGAACACAAGTGAGTTGTGGGCGATATAAGTCATACTGCTTACCAGCATGTAATACTTTGGTTCGGCGGTATTGTGAGATGAAGCGGCCCGGACCGACATTACGCGTACGCTTACGCGAGACTGGTTTCACCGTTGCGAGCACTCGTTGCTTAAAGGTGACTGGCGGGTGTCTGTCTCTCTCACTTTAGTTGAACCGAGTGTGGCTACGCCCGGTCCTTGCGAAGGTTAAAACAGCACCAACTTGACAAACTATCGTTGTGGTTTTGATGCGTAGGTAAGAACGGTTCTTGCTAAGCCCGTAGCAGCCACATAAAACTTGCAGCAACAAAGTAGAGGACGTCTAACTTGTTTTTGCAGGGCATGTTGTGATGTGATATGGTCAAGACATGATGCTGAATTTTATTGTATGAGATGATCATGTTTTGTAACCGAGTTATTGGCAACTGATAGGAGCCATATGGTTGTCGCTTTATTGTATGCAATGCAATCGCCCTGTAATGCTTTACTTTATCACTAAGCGGTAGCGATAGTCATAGAAGCATAAGATTGGCGAGACGACAACGATGCTACGATGGAAATCAAGGTGTCGCGCCGGTGACAATGGTGATCATGACGGTGCTTCGGAGATGGAGATCACAAGCACAAGATGATGATGGCCATATCATATCACTTATATTGATTGCATGTGATGTTTATCTTTTTATGCATCTTATCTTGCTTTGATTGACGGTAGCATTATAAGATGATCCCTCACTAAATTATCAAAGTATAAGTGTTCTCCCTAAGTATGCACCATTGCGAAAGTTCTTCGTGCTGAGACACCACGTGATGATCGGGTGTGATAGGCTCTACATTCAAATACAACGGGTGCAAAACAGTTGCACACGCGGAATACTCAGGTTAAACTTGACGAGCCTAGCATATAACAGATATGGCCTCGAAACACGGAGACCGAAAGGTCGAGCGTGAATCATATAGTAGATATGATCTCCATAGTGATGTTCACCGTTGAAACTACTCCATCTCACGTGATGATCGGACATGGTTTAGTTTATAAGGATCACGTGATCAGTTAGAGGATTAAAGGGATGTCTATCTAAGTGGGAGTTCCTAAGTAATATGATTAATTGAACTTGAATTTATCATGAACTTAGTACCTGATAGTATCTTGCTTGTCTATGTTATTTGTAGATAGATGGCCCGCTGTTGTTCCGTTGAATTTTAATGTGTTCCTTGAGAAAGCAAAGTTGAAAGATGATGGTAGAAATTACACGGACTGGGTCCGTAACTTGAGGATTATCCTCATTGCTGCACAGAAGAATTACGTCCTGGAAGCACCGCTGGGTGCCAGGCCTGCTGCAGGAGCAAAACCAGATGTTATGAACGTCTGGCAGAGCAAAGCTGATGATTACTCGATAGTTCAGTGTGCCATGCTTTACGGCTTAGAACCGGGTCTTCAACGACGTTTTGAATGTCATGGAGCATATGAGATGTTCTAGGGGTTGAAGTTAATATTTCAAGCAAATGCCCGGATTGAGAGATATGAAGTCTCCAATAAGTTCTATAGCTGCAAGGTGGAAGAGAATAGTTCTGTCAATGAGCATATACTCAAAATGTCTGGGTATAACAATCACATGATTCAACTGGGAGTTAATCTTCCGGATGATAGCGTCATTGACAGAATTCTTCAATCACTGCCACCAAGCTACAAGAGCTTTGTGATGAACTATAACATGCAATGGATGAATAAGACAATTCCCGAGCTCTTCGCAATGCTCAAGGCTGCGGAGGTAGAAATCAAAAAGGAGCATCAAGTGTTGATGGTCAATAAGACCACTAGTTTCAAGAAAAAGGGCAAAGGGAAGACGAAGGTAACTTCAAGAAAAATAGCAAGCAAGTTGCTGTTCAGGAGAAGAAACCCAAGTCTGGACCTAAGCGTGAGACTGAGTGCTTCTACTGCAAGTAGACTGGTCACTGGAAGCGGAACTGCCCCAAGTATTTGGCGGATAAGAAGGATGGCAAGGTGAACAAAGGTATATGTGATATACATGTTATTGATGTGTACCTTACTAATGCTCGCAGTAGCACCTGGGTATTTGATACTGGTTCTCTTGCTAATATTTGCAACTCGAAACAGGGGCTACGGATTAAGCAAGATTGGCTAAGGACGAGGTGACGATGCGCGTGGGAAATGGTTCGAAAGTCGATGTGATCGCGGTCGGCACGCTACCTCTACATCTACCTTCGGGATTAGTTTTAGACCTAAATAATTGTTATTCGGTGCCAGCGTTAAGCATGAACATTATATCTGGATCGTGTTTGATGCAAGACAGTTATTCATTTAAATCAGAGAATAATGGTTGTTCTATATATATGAGTAATATCTTTTATGGTCATGCACCCTTGAAGAGTGGTCTATTTTTGTTGAATCTCGATAGTAGTAATACACATATTCATAATATTGAAGCCAAAAGATGTTGAGTTGATAATGATAGTGCAACTTATTTGTGGCACTGCCGTTTAGGTCATATTGGTGTATAGCGCATGAAGAAACTCCATACTGATGGACTTTTGGAACCACTTGATTATGAATCACTTAGTACTTGTGAACCTTGCCTCATGGGGAAGATGACTAAAACACCGTTCTCCGGAACTATGGAGAGAGCAACAGATTTGTTGGAAATCATACATACAGATGTATGTGATCTGATGAATATTGAGGCTCGTGGAGGATATCGTTATTTTCTCACCTTCACAGATGATTTGAGCAGATATGGGTATATCTACTTAATGAAACATAAGTCTGAAACATTTGAAAAGTTCAAAGAATTTCAGAGTGAAGTTGAAAATCATCGTAACAAGAAAATAAAATTTCTACGATCTGATCATGGAGGAGAATATTTGAGTTATGAGTTTGGTCTTCATTTGAAACAATGCGGAATAGTTTCGCAACTCACGCCACCCGGAACACCACAGCGTAATGGTGTGTCCGAACGTCGTAATCGTACTTTACTAGATATGGTGCGATCTATGATGTCTCTTACTGATTTACCGCTATCGTTTTGGGGTTATGTTTTAGAGACGGCTGCATTCACGTTAAATAGGGCACCATCAAAATCCATCGAGACGACGCCTTATGAACTGTGGTTTGGCAAGAAACCAAAGTTGTCGTTTCTTAAAGTTTGGGGCTGCGATGCTTATGTGAAAAAACTTCAACCTGATAAGCTCGAACCCAAATCGGAGAAATGTGTCTTCATAGGATACCCAAAGGAGACTGTTGGGTACACCTTCTATCACAGATCCGAAGGCAAAACTTTTGTTGCTAAATTCGGAATTTTTCTGGAGAAGGAGTTTCTCTCGAAACAAGTGAGTGGGAGGAAAGTAGAACTTGATGAGGTAACTGTACCTGCTCCCTTATTGGAAAGTAGTTCATCACAGAAACCGGTTTCTGCGACACCTACACTAATTTGTGAGGAAGTTAATGATGATGATCATGAAACTTCAGATCAAGTTATTACTGAACCTCGTAGGTCAACCAGAGTAAGATCCGCACCAGAGTGGTACGGTAATCCTGTTCTGGAGGTTATGTTACTAGACCATGACGAACCTACGAACTATGAAGAAGCGATGGTGAGCCCAGATTCCGCAAAATGGCTTGAGGCCATGAAATCCGAGATGGGATCCATGTATGAGAACAAAGTATGGACTTTGGTTGACTTGCCCGATGATCGGCAAGCCATTGAAAATAAATGGATCTTCAAGAAGAAGACTGACGCTGATGGTAATGTTACTGTCTATAAAGCTCGACTTGTTGCGAAAGGTTTTCGACAAGTTCAAGGGATTGACTACGATGAGACCTTCTCACCCGTAGTGATGCTTAAGTTTGTCCGAATCATGTTAGCAATTGCCGCATTTTATGATTATGAAATTTGGCAAATGGATGTCAAAACTGCATTCCTGAATGGATTTCTAGAAGAAGAGTTGTATATCATGCAACCGGAAGGTTTTGTCGATCCAAAGGGAGCTAACAAAGTGTGCAAGCTCCAGCAATCCATTTATGGACTGGTGCAAGCCTCTCGGAGTTGGAATAAACGCTTTGATAGTGTGATCAAAGCATTTGGTTTTGTACAGACTTTTGTAGAAGCCTGTATTTACAAGAAAGTGAGTGGGAGCTCTGTAGCATTTCTGATATTATATGTAGATGACATATTGCTGATTGGAAATGATATAGAATTTCTGGATAGCATAAAGGGATACTTGAATAAGAGTTTTTCAATGAAAGACCTCGGTGAAGCTACGTTTATATTGGGCATCAAGATCTATAGAGATAGATCAAGATGCTTAATTGGACTTTCACAAAGCACATACCTTGCCAAAGTTTTGAAGAAGTTCAAAATGGATCAAGCAAAGAAAGGGTTCTTGCATGTGTTACAAGGTGTGAAGTTGAGTAAGACTCAATGCCCGACCACTGCAGAAGATAGAGAAAAGATGAAAGATGTTCCCTATGCTTCAGCCATAGGCTCTATCATGTATGCAATGCTGTGTACCAGACCTGACGTATGCCTTGCTATAAGTCTAGCAGGAAGGTACCAAAGTAATCCAGGAGTGGATCACTGGACAGCGGTCAAGAATATCCTGAAATACCTGAAAAGGACTAAGGATATGATTCTCGTTTATGGAGGTGACAAAGAGCTCATCGTAAATGGTTAAGTTGATGCAAGCTTTGATCCTGATCCGGATGATTCTAAATCGCAAACCGGATACGTGTTTACATTGAACGGTGGAGCTATCAGTTGGTGCAGTTCTAAGCAAAGTGTCGTGGCGGGATCTACGTGTGAAGCGGAGTAGATAGCTGCTTCGGAAGCAGCAAATGAAGGAGTCTGGATGAAGGAGTTCATATCCGATCTAGGTGTCATACCTAGTGCATCGGGTCCGATGAAAATCTTTTGTGACAATACTGGTGCAATTGCCTTAGCAAAGGAATCCAGATTTCACAAGAGAACCAAGCACATCAAAAGACGCTTCAATTCCATCCAGGATTTAGTCCAGGTGGGAGACATAGAAATTTGCAAGATACATAGGGATCTGAATGTTGCAGACCCGTTGACTAAGCCTCTTCCACGAGCAAAACATGATCAACACGGGAATGAAATGAGCAACCTTGGTTAGTCGGTCTGTGATGACCCATATGGCGTCATTTCCGCGTTGTGACCGGGGTAATCCGACAATGAAGTCCATTCCTATTTCATCCCATTTCCACTCCGGTATCCTGTTTGGCTGGAGTAGCCCTGCTGGCTTTTGATGCTCGGCCTTGATGCGCTGACATGAATCGCAACAAGCAATAAATGTGGCTATATCTCTTTTCATACCGTGCCACCAAAATCTTTCCTGA
The DNA here is from genome assembly GCF_018294505.1 of Triticum aestivum. Classification (NCBI taxonomy): domain Eukaryota; kingdom Viridiplantae; phylum Streptophyta; class Magnoliopsida; order Poales; family Poaceae; genus Triticum; species Triticum aestivum. Next base: position 46,961,967 of record NC_057811.1, on the reverse strand, counting down.
ATGTCCTTGTAGATTTTGGTTCCTCCAGGATGGATCGAGTATGGAGCGGTGTGGCTTTCGGTTAAGATTTGTTGCTTGAGTTCCTCAATGTTAGGTACGCAAAGTCTGTCTCGGTACCATAATGTTCCTTCACTGTCTGTGACGAACTCTGAAGTCTTACCAAGGTTCATTTTCTTCTTTATACCTTCGATGCTGGGATGTCCCTGTTGAGCCTTCTTAATTTGTTCCACCAGGGTGGGTTGTATCTCCAGACTTGATATGGTGCCCTCAGCGACTAACATCATGTTGAGCCTAGCGAACTCTTGCTGAAACTCAGGCCTCAAGTTTTGCGGACCGTCATTGTCCGGGCTGGGGTTTCGACTAAGGGCATCGGCCACTACATTTGCTTTCCCTGGATGGTAGTGAATACCGACATCATAGTCCTTGACCAGTTCCAACCAGCGTCGTTGGTGTAAATTTAGCTCTGGTTGTGTGAAAATATATTTGAGGCTCTTATGGTCCGTATATATTTCACAGCGATTTCCCAACAGAAAGTGCCTCCACTCCTTGAGTGCATGTATAACTGCTGCTAGCTCCAAGTCATGTGTTGGGTAATTTTCCTCATGTTTTCGCAGCTGTCTGGAGGCATATGCGACAACTTTGCCATCCTGCATTAGTACACATCCGAGACCTTTTCGGGACGCGTCACAATAAACTTCAAAACTCTTGTGTATGTCTAGCACAGTTAAGACCGGTGCGGTTGTCAGCTTCTTCATGAGTTCTTGGAAGCTTTTCTCGCATGCTTCCGTCCATACAAATTTCTTGTCCTTCTTGAGCAACTGTGTTATAGGTTTTGCCACAGTGGAGAATCCTTCAATAAATCTTCTGTAATATCCAGCCATTCCTAGGAAACTCCGCACATCTGTAACATTGACGGGTGGCTTCCAGTCAAGTATGGCTTTGACTTTTTCTGGGTCTACGGCCACGCCTTCTTGGTTCAATATATGGCCTAAGAAACCAACTTGTCTTAGCCAAAATTCGCACTTGCTAAATTTGGCGTACAACTGATGTTTCCTCAATTCTCCCAAAACAATTCTGAGGTGCTCAGCATGCTCTTCTGGTGTCCTTGAGTAAACCAGAATATCGTCAATGAATACCACAACAAATTTGTCCATGAATTTCATGAACACTTTGTTCATGAGGTGGACAAAATATGCGGGGGCGTTCGTTAGTCCAAAAGGCATCACTGTAAACTCGTATAACCCATATCTGGAAGTGAATGCTGTCTTGGGGATATCTTCTGTCCGTACTTTCAATTGGTGATATCCCGATCTCAAATCAATCTTTGAGAATACCTTGGCTTGAGCGAGCTGGTCAAACAAATCATTTATCCGTGGCATCGGATATTTGTTTTTGATGGTGACCATATTGAGGGCTCGATAGTCTATACACAGTCTCAGTGTCCCATCCTTTTTCTTTGCGAACAACACAGGCGAACCCCATGGTGAGGAGCTGGCTCGAATAAATCCTTTGTCCAATAATTCCTTTATCTGCTTCTTCAACTCCACCAATTCTGAGGGTGCCATTCTATAAGGCTTCTTATAGATGGGAGTGGTGCCAGGTGCTAGTTCAATGCTGAATTCTATCTCTCGGTCTGGTGGCATGCCTGGTAGTTCTTCAGGGAACACATCAGGGAATTCGCATACCACTGGAACTTTTCTCAGTTCTGCAATGTCCATTTTGTTCAGTTTTGGTTGCTGTGTTCGTGGCCTTTCTTGAGCGGAAACCCTTATTGTCTTGCCGTGATGGTGAGTGAGAATCACGGTCCGATTGAAACAGTCGATGAATCCTTTGTTGGTGGTCAACCAGTCCATCCCTAAAATGACATCCAGTCCTTTACTCTCCAACACGATGAGATTCGCGTGGAATTGTAGTCCTTCGAACTCAATGACCACTCCTTGGCAGTAACCCTGAGCGATTTGCTTATTTCCGGGGGACTTGATGATCATATATTTTTCCAAGGGAAGTATCGGAAAACCATGTTGCAAAACAAAACTCTTCGAAACGAACGAATGGGAAGCTCCAGAATCAAACAAAACCGTGGCAGGTACTGTGTTGACAGGAAACGTACCGAGCACGATGTCTGGGGCATTCTTCGCTTCTTCCCTGGTCACATGGTTCAGGTGACCCTTCCTGTGGTTGTTGTTGGGGTTGAAATTGTTGCGCTTGGGGGCTGGATTGTTTCCACCATTGTTTGGCTTGGGTGTCGGGTTCCTTGGCTTTGGGCACTGTTTAGCATAGTGCCCTTCTCGACCACAATAATAGCAGGTGACCTCTGGACGGTATGTGTACTCCTTGTCCCTGGCAGGAAACTGTCCGACGGGCCTGGGATCAGTAGTCGTGGATCTCCTTGCTTCTGTCCTTGGAACCTCAGTCTTGCTTCGGTTGCTGCGGGCAGGAGTCGTCTTGTCCCTCTTTCGCTTACGGATATCTTCCATACTACGGCGCTCATTTTCCAAGGTAATGGCCTTGTCAACCAGAGTTTTAAAATCCGGAAACGTGTGTACAATCAGTTGGCATCTTAGTGCTGGCGCCAGGCCGTCCAGGAATTTTTCCATCTTCTTGTTTTTTCTGTCATGTGTTCGTCGTAGGCATAACGAGATAGCTGGGTAAACTGGCCATTGTATTTCGTCACTGACATGCCTCTCTGCTTCAGATCGTCAAATTCTCTCTTCTTAATCTTTATGATGCTCCTGGGGATGTGTGCCCCACGGAAGCCTTCCTTGAACTCTTCCCAAGTGATGTTGTGTTCACTGGGATGCATGTGTAGGAAGTTTTCCCACAATGCTGCAGCTGCTCCAGTAAGGTAGTGTGGCGCATAAAGCACCTTCTCATGATCTGAACACTGAGCAATAATCAGTTTCCTTTCAATGTCAAGAAGCCAATCGTCGGCTTCCAGCGGCCTATCGGTGTGAGCAAAAGTTGAGGGGCGAGTCTTCTCTAACTCAGATAACTTGGAATGTGGTTGATAGGGCTCACGGTGGTTTCCCATATTGATGACATGGTTCATCATCTCTTGGTGCTGTTGCTGGCTTTGCTCGAAGAGACGGCATACTTGAGACAGGGCTGCTTCGCTGTCTTGTTGACTGGACTGACCCTGAGTGAAATTGTTGCTAGTCTGCGTCCCATAAACCTCTTCTGGCTGATTGGGCATGGAGCGAGTCCACGGGCGAGACATTTTTCCAGTCTGGGGTATTATTTTGCAAAACCCATGAGAAAAACTGTGCAGCACAATGAAAATTTTGCAAAGGCAACAATTTAAAAGGCCTCAAGGTTTTTAAGAAAACATAAACGATTTTGCACGGAGAAGAACTGCTTAGCATATATCTTACACGCGAAAAGCAAACACACGATACAACACTCAGGATAGGCGTATACATTCCTGACATGTTATTTAGGCTAGCGTACTACTCCGGAAGGCAGCAAACACACCAATGCAAACTAGTGTACAGATAAAACAACACATCATACAAGCAGACATAACGCACGGCTACTCGGCGCTCTCAGTCGGAGATGGTGAAGATTTCCTTTCCCTTGCCGATGGCAAGACTCAGCGGTCCAGGAGAATCAACCTCCACCTCCTCTCTAGCTGGCTCATGGCGCGTGACGCTGCGCTGCGGTGACGGTGCGGGAGCGACGGGTGGTAGAGTGGGTGCGGCAGGCGGTGCGGCTCTGACTGGAGTAGGAGCGATGACTCGGTCGAACTCCTCAGTGGTAGGCAGACGACGAGCAGTAGCCAAAATGGCCGGTGCATACGAGGCTGAAGACGAGACGAATGTCAGAGGCGGCGCCGTGTTGAGAAGCTCCTTCCTGCTGGCAGGACCGCCCTGGACTAAGTCCATGCGGGCAGCCACAAGATCGTCCACGAGGTTGTCGAAAGACTCCTCCAGAGCCTTGAGATACTCCACAACCATCTCGATGGCTTCATCTCACTCTCCCCGATGGCAGGCGAATGCATAGTGACTGGTGTAAGGCACATGGCATGGGAGGTAGCGGTAGCGACGAGTCTTCATCGTAGGAAGGATGTCCCGAAGGCGAGCTATCGCCTCACGGGCAGCCATCTGCATGGCATGCCTCTCCGTAGGCATGGCCCTTCCCATGAAACGGAAGTGGCGAGCTGCAGAACGTCCTCCCTTGAATTGCACCACAGCTTGGTGCATAGACACGTCGTCGCTGAGCTTGTGCTGGTAGAGCGTGAACTCCGGGCGAGCTGCTGGCCCGATCGCGAGCTTGGTGATGGAGACGAGGAGCTTGACAAACCCCTCGAGCACGTTCGTGAACACTCGATTCTCACAGCTACTGCCAGCCATCTACAAAAGTAGGCAAAAATTCTGAGTAGTCATGTCGTAAATTTATGATGACCAACAGAAAATAGCTACAATTGCAAAATAGCGAAAAGCACAAAAGATGCTAATAACCGATTAGAGATCGCACCTAGTGGCTTCCTACAGTCAGCCTGGCTCTGATACCAAGCTTGTCACGACCGGTTTTTCAATAAAATAATTATTGAGAGACCAATCCCTTTTACGGACCAGCGAGGAAGAATTCCTTCTCACTGGTAGACAATATCTTGGTCACAGAAGAAAAATACCAGGAGTACTGAATATAATACAAGGTTGAGTGGAGACTGCCCAACAATTTATTACATGCACGCCGATAAAACAGGACGGCGGATAGGGTGGCATAACTACTAACTCACGATAATAACGGTGGTGCAAATATCACCGCGAAGCGAGTGATATGACTCCTGAAGACTACAGCTCTTCGAGCGTCGGAGTGAGGCTCGAGGAGACTTATTGCGGGTGGCGGAAGCGTATATAATACAAGTGACCAATATCCGGGATCGCGCAGGACTGACTGCGACTCCTCTAGGCGTCGGACGCGCTATCAACCTCTTCATCCAAGAGATCGCCTTCATCAACATCTGGTCAAATCAACAAGCCAGGTGAGTACTATGAAAGTACTCGCAAGACCGTTCGGACATAAGATATAACAAATGTAAACATGAAGCATAAGAACAAGTTAACCAGTGCGTTCAGACATAGAGATAATAAATACTGGGTGCCAAGCGAGGGTCTGAATGACTCCTCGAGAGGAAGCTGCAGAATAGTAATACTGGTGCCAAACGAGGGTCTGAATGACTCCTCGAGAGGAAACTGCGAAAATAATAATACTGGTGCCAAACGAGGGTCTGAATGACTCCTCGAGAGGAAACTGCAAGAATAATAATGCCACAGTCGGACGTCTGAGCGACATCACATAAAGGGCTTATATCAGAAAATAAAGGCAGTGCGTGCCACAGTCGGACGTCTGAGCGACATCACATAAATGGCTTATATTGAATGTAAGAAACAAACACACGCCACAGTCGGACGTCAGCGCGACGTCACATAAAGGGCTTATATTGTAGCTCAATAATACAATAGTTCGGGAACATAAATTATCACAAGTACGAGACAAATATAAAGTTAGTCCATCCACAGGAATAATAATTTAAACTGGATTTACCACTTGAGCTTGTTCACCGGGGACAAGTCTTCCACGCGGATAGATATGGATATACTGATTACACTACTTGATCATGGATACAATGACTTGGAAGAATTTGACTCTGCAGAGTTTGTACTTAACCACAGCCAACGGATTTCAGTAGTCACAGGGACTAGTTCCGTTTACGGTGTTTTGGAAGAAACACGTCTAACCAGTACACACCCAATTCAACATTCCGAAGCCAGGGATCACCCTCAGCAACGTTCAAGGAAAACCTTGAGACGGGGAGGCTACAACCTCGCGTAGCATGGGATCAAATTTCTATACGCGCGCTCTAAGGGGGTGCCCCCCTCTCGGTCCCAACCGGAAACACCCATGCCCCCTGACCGGATGACTAGCTTTAATCCTGGGCCAAGGTACCATCATCCCGGCCTCTCTGTTTGGTGTGTACATGGAAAGAGGTTACCAACTTACTAAACCGCATCCTGGCAAATGAAACATGTGGCAGCACGGAGGGGAAAAGAACGATATCGTGACTCCGTCCACGTTAACGTCGGAAATAGTCGGATGACGCAAGGCTAGTATGCTACAATAGTACCACCTTGCTGCCCTTCATGTCACCACATGATTAGGCCATCTCTCATCAGAGATCATCGCGACTTTGGAACACGCGGGTAGTTGCCTCACAAGCAACGAGGTAATCACCGATACTCATATGCGACGCACAATATTTCACGCAAACATGCAAAACACCTGTCATATCAAATGTTCAAACCATGCTTGCCTGGTTCGGAGAAGTCGGAGTCTAGCTCGGCGAAGTTCGCGGCTCCGTCACCTCTTCCGGAACCTACAGCAATAACGAAAACGGGCACTAACGTGAAAACAAAAGTGTGCACAGAAACTTCTCCAAAAAAATTTCGAAATAAATCTCATAAAAAACTAGACAAAATTTTAAGACTGTAAGAAAAAGAATCACTCAAAAATCCCTTTTTAATAAAAAGTTATAAAGGTTTCTGTCCAGGGACTTATCTGTAATGAAACAGAAAAGTTCCAGGGTTTAAACTGAGAAACCAGAAAACGCTTCGGAAAGAAATGCGCTAGCTAAAGAGGGAAAGCGTATTTTGCCCGAAGGCGCCAACAGAAAACGGTTCGCGAAAGAATAGAACAGAGGCTGACATGCGGGGTCCACATGTCAGGTTTGAAAAGCTCGCCGGCGCCCGAAGACTGCGGTGGACGCCGGCGTCGAACCACGGCGAGTTAGGAGGATCGGAGGGTACCAAGAGCTTCAGCTTGTTCTTCCGCGTCGGTGGGTGGTGGACTCGGCCAATGGGGAGCACCACGTCGACGGCGACACTTTCTCCGGCGGACGGCGGCTCGGGTGAGGGTGGAGAACTCCGGTGGAGGGCTGCAAACTTCGAATTGAAGCGCGGGTCAGAAGGAGAGATGCATAGTGAAGCTATTGGCAAGAGATGGGAGGCGGAGGTGCACGCACGGGGGCGAATCAAGCTGGATCCCGTGGAGGGTCGCGGCGGCCGGAGTCGAGGAAGGAGACCTCCTCGGGGCTCTTCCAGTGGCTAGGCGTGCTCTAGGTGGAGTGCAGGGATGGTGTGTGCTCGAGTTGAAGCTCGGGGCCTCTATTTATAGGCGGATCGACGGGGTGGCCGTGAACGGAGAATCTCCGGCGAGCGATTACGGCGATGCAGTGGATTGGCAGGAGGTTTGAGTGGCCAGGCAGCATCAGTGGAAGTTACTGGTGTCATTTCACTACTAAACGGAGCTGGTCTTGGCGTAATGGCGTCGGTCCACGGTGAGGTGGCCGCACGGGCACGTCGGCGGCAGAGAGCGCGCTCCGCGCCCTGCGGTTCACGACGAGAGTGGCAGCGCGTTCGGGGGAGTGGAAGGCCACGCGGCGAGCTCCAGTGGCTTGGGCGGCGCTGGGTGGCGCCGTCAGCGCCGTGCCTCTCGCTGGCGGCCGCAAAGCCGCCGCTGGCGTCGGTCACGGGGCGGCGCACCTTCTGCTGCTCGTCGCCGACGGCCGCAAGGTGCCAGACGCTCGTGCGGTGCAGGAACAAGGGGGAGGGGACGGGGAGCAAGGCGACATCGGGGCACTGTCGAGATCGACAACAAGCTCTGAAGAAAACGACAGTAGCACTGCAATGTTCTCTGAACTTTACTGAACCTGATATTGACAATGCACTGCAGGTGTTCGACAGAATGATTTGGTAAGCAGAAAAAATTTTCTGGGGCTGTAACTTGGTGAGGTGACCACTCAATGCACCCAGAGGCTGCCTGATTTTACTTGGAATTTTTGGAAAAGGATTTGAATGAATTTCACCAAATTTGACAAATCTGGTCCAAACTTGCAGCAAGTGTAGTTTGAAAAATTTGAACTGAAGACCAGTGGATCTTCCTGGATCTTGGTTGAGGGTTCAAAGGACTAGGAAGGGGAATTGGTTTGGGGGCAAAAATCAAAGCAGAAAGTGTAGCTCCTTTGTAAATCACCAATGGTTAGATTAGAAGACAGAAATTTGTTTGAATAAGGTGAGGGAAATAATATGGGGAGGCTCAACTTGCTGGATATGATGCAAATCATGATCCAAAGGTGAGGGAAGGGCTACGAGAGAGTATTTGCACTAAGGCCATGGCAAGAGGGAATTGTTGAAAGTGGTAAAGGATTATTTCAAAAGCCATAGTGCATTTTCAAAGAGATTTTCAAAAGGCATTTTCCCAAGTGGAAAGCATTTTGTCTTGAGTCCAAATAAAAAGCCAGAACCTCCAAGACCAAAGACAGATCTTGGGTGAATCCAAATAAAACCTTTGCCATAAAAAAATATTTGAAAGGGAGAGTTCTTTTGAAGAAAAATTTAAATCACCTCCCTCAAGTCAAATAAAATCTTTTGAAAAATCCAAATAAAAACTTGGGTGTCACAAACCCGTAGGGTCCGCACGCTTAACGTTACGATGACAGTTATATTATGAGTTTATATGTTTTGATGTACCGAAGGTTGTTCGGAGTCCCGGATGGGATCACGGACATAACGAGGAGTCTCGAAATGGTCGAGACATAAAGATTGATATATTGGAAGCCTATATTTGGATATCGGAAGTGTTCCGGGTGAAATCGGGATTTTACCGGAGTACCGGGAGGTTACCGGAACCCCCCGGCAACATAATGGGCCTTAGTGGGCCTAGGTGGAAGAGAGGAGAGGAGGCTAGGGCAGGGCCGCACGCCCCTCCCCCCCAGTCCGAATAGGCCAAGGAGAGGGGGCGGCGCCCCCCTTTCCTTCCTCCCCTCCACCTCTTCCCCCTCTCTCTCCTAGTCCAACATGGAAAAGGGGGGGGGAGTCCTATTCCCGGTAGGAGTAGGACTCCTCCTGGCGCGCCTCTCCCCTTTGCCGGCCGAACCCCCCTTGCTCCTTTATATACGGGGGCAGGGGGCACCCAATAGACACAACAATTGATCTATTGATCTCTTAGTTGTGTGCGGTGCCCCCCTCCACCATATTACACCTCGATAATATCGTAGCGGTGCTTAGGCGAAGCCCTGCGTCGGTAGAACATCATCATCGTCACCACGCCGTCGTGCTGACGAAACTCTCCCTCAACACTCGGCTGGATCGGAGTTCGAGGGACGTCATCGAGCTGAACGTGTGCTGAACTCGGAGGTGCCGTACGTTCGGTACTAGATCGGCCGGATCGTGAAGACATACGCCTACATCAACCGCGTTGTGTTAACGCTTCCGCTTTCGGTCTACGAGGGTACGTGGACAACACTCTCCCCTCTCGTTGCTATGCATCACCATGATCTTGCGTGTGCGTAGGAAATTTTTTGAAATTACTACGTTCCCCAACACAGTGGTTGAGCTATTCTCCTCCGTCTTTTAGCTATAAAACTTGTTGGAGATTTCATATCTCTCAACTCGGGTATTTGCTTCAAATATTAACTTCAACTCCTGGAACATCTCATATGGTCCATGACGTTGAAAACGTCTTTGAAGTACCGATTCTAAGACGTTAAGCATGGTGCACTAACTATCAAGTAGTTGTCATATTGAGCTATGCCAAAACGTTCATAACGTCTGCATCTGCTCCTGCAATAGGTCCGTCACCTAGCGGTGCATCAAGGAAATAATACTTCTGTGCAGCAATGAGGATAATCCCCAGATCACGTGTAACATCCCAGAATTATAAATTTTGGAATGTTATAATAAACAGATAGATTGGATTGATTGTTTGATTGATTGACTGAAAGTGAGTGAATTCGAAATCTTTTGAAAGTTAAATGAGAGGGAATAAAAGGACTTTCCCAAACTTTCATTTTGCTTTTCTGATCTCCATAAATTCAAATTCCTTTCATCACAAAACCCTCGAGAGAAGATGACATGACTTCTTCCATTTATTTAAATGAAAAGGGGTGTTGAAAATATTTGAATTTCATTTGAAAATATTTCCCATTTCTGAAACTTTATGCAACTCAATGATTTTCACGAGAGAAGATAAAATGACTTCTTCAAAACAATTGGAATATGAGTTGGCAGTTTCAAAGGATTAAATTCAAAGTCCCATTGAAATTATTTTTCAATATTGGAGTTATTAGGGTTTTATTCAAATTATTTTTCTCCAAAATAAAAATATATGGAAAATAGGATAACATGATTCCCTACATCAGAAAATTGGAGAGAACTAAATTTGAAATCATTTTGGTATTTTTAAAATTATTTTTATTGGATTTTATTAAGGCAGTAGCACTTTTTGCTCTATATTAGTTTGTGTGGATTTTATTTGACTTCACAAAAATGTTCATACTGTGGGAAATCTTTTTCTGCAAATTTTGATATATAATATGCCTATATAAAGTTTTAGTTTTTATTTTCTTTATTCACTTTTTTCCTTTCCTGTCTCTATTTATAAAAAAAAACTACATGCGCGTACTCTGTGACTATATGTCGCCCTCATGCACAATATAGTAGCTTTTGGTGCCCCATTGTTTTTTTCTGTTAAATAGGCCAGGCCCAGCCGGCCATATTCCTCCCCATATTTCTTTTCTATAGTTTTTTTTCTTTCTTTTCTTTCTTTTCAATTGCTAAAAAAAAACTGCCGCGCGGCCGGCCGAACCGCTAAGGCCTTTAGGCCCATGCGAGGCGCTCCCCTTTTGTCTTTTCGTCTACGTTTAGTCCCACATTGCCTAGCCTTTAACCCTAAACCTCTTTTCCACCTATAAATATAGACCCATAAAGCCTCCAAAAATTATCCATTGCGGGTTAAATCAATATTTTGGTTTGACTAGCTAAAAATATATTTCTCCTCTCCGGCGGGAATTTTGGAAGTTGTCTCCACACTCCGAAGTTGTCTTTTCTATACCTTATAAAGGTATATTTATTCGTTCTCTGTATTTATACGTTAAATCTAGAAATCTTTTATCCGTAGCTATTTTTTTCTTCTGCAAAACAGCTTGGCCCTGATTTTTCAAATAGCCATAACTTTTTACTCGTTCATCCAAATTAGATGAAACCATCGCCTATAGTTTCGTCTTGTTTTCACCTATCCATTTAACCTATCACGTCAACTTTTTGAAATTTTCAAATTTCGAAATTTGTTCAAATTCATATTCAAACTTCTTTTGTTCATAACTTAAGTTCCGTAACTCCGTTTGAGTTGATTCTTTTCGCAAACCGAAGCTCTTGACCTAAACTTTCTGATAAAGCCAAATGCACATAATTTTGGTACTGTTAGAAATTGTTTTATGTTGCAAGAGTTATTTGCTTGGTTTTGAAGTTTTCCGAATTGTTTTCTTCGTTCTTCCCGATCTTTTGAGTGACTGCTTATGTGTGGTTACCATTGCTTGCTTACGATAGATTGACCGGAGTGTGACGAGTAGATCTATGCAGAGTACTGAGTGCGAATCATCTTCATCAACATTGCAGGCAAGTTCACACTTTGATCATATCCCTTCCATACCCAGTTTTTTTATGCATTAGATTCAACCCTCAAACAATTGCATGATTAGGATCTGATTAACATGTGGGTATTGGGAAGTAGTTGATGAGGTAGTACCTATTGCCCTGTTTACAATCAAACCCTTGGGAGTTACTTCTACGTTGCTATTATATTGCCATGCTATGCTCGTAGACGTGGATTGGGTTTGAGAGATATTCCTGACAGATGTGAGATTGTTAATAATGGTTTACTTAAGGTGGCAACTAAAACTCACATATGGGTGGATTGAGGCACCTGGAGAACCCAGTGTTGTCTATTTGTATAAGGACCGCCACCCAGGCTCAAAGGGATCATAAGATTATTCATGCTAGAAACTTCCGTGTGCAGCCACAAGCTATTATGGGCTCTAGCATAGTTGAGTAGGTTACATGATCTCTTGAAGAGGTGGGCTAGCAGATGTAGGGGAAAGTAGGTGTACCGGTCCACCTGGAGTAAAGAGTGATTGTTCCTGAAAGACTGTGTCTCGGTCATCCGTTTCTCAAACATCATGCATGCGAGAATCAAGCGGAGGCGATCGAGTCTTGTGGGGAAAAGTGCACAAACCTCTGCAGAGTGTACAAACTAATCATGATTAGCCGTGTCCCCGGTTATGGACATCTTGAGTATCTAGTTCTTGGAATATCCCGTTGATCTCATCATGTTACATAATTTAAATTTGATTTGGGTTTAATCACGTTCTTAATTGGGATTGAGATGCTGTCAACCATCTCAATGTTTCACAACCGCCATGATAGTTAAATAAAATTTATTCCTTTGAAGTAGGGAAAAATTGGCTTTTCGCAAAAACATTATAACCATAGAGCTTTTCCACCAGCCATATATGCATGTAGTGATAGCATTATTATGTTCATTTTTCACTATGGTGTGAATTTGCCAGCATATTCCATGTGCTGACCCGTTTTCAGGCTGCAACGTTTCATGTTGCAGGATATCTTACGACGAGCAAGTGATTCGTTAGGGTTATGATTTCTACACTCAACTTTGCCGTTGGTGTTGATGGGAATCCACAACCTTGTTACTTCCGCTATTTTGGATTGAGGTAATAGTATTTACGTTACTTTATACATGTGATTTACCTCTGTTATAAATCCTCGAGTACTGTGTGTGTCAGCATACCGATCCAGGGATGACACTTAAGCACAGAGACTTGATCCATTCGTGTCGGGTCGCTACAAGATGGTATCAGAGCACATGTTGACTGTAGGACGTGACCCTAGAAACTGGCAAGCCCATAGGAAGGATTTTCTCAAAAAACTTTCCTTTTCAAAAAAGATCTTTTACCTCTCTTCTTTTCCGAGTCTTATTCAAATATTCCCTTTTAGTGAGACCATACCCTTTTTCCTTTTGGACCACTCGAAGATTCGACGGATGAGACCACTTCAAGAAGTACAAGATATCGGACAACTAAGACCATTCGGAATAAAGAGGATTTTATCGTGCATTATGATAATGGAAAACTACAACGGTTGAAGACTCCGAAGACTAGGAGAATTTGAAGGCTCTGAAGAATTGCCAGATGTGTATGACCTAGGAAGGTTACCCTTATGGAAGTCGGCAGACTATGGAAGACGTCAATGCCCGAGATCAAGGTGTATCGGAGAAAGACCGAAACATGGAGAGTTAGAAACTCAAAGTTTTTGTTAAGAAAACCCAAAGACAGGAGATATCAATTATGGAATGAAAGCTCATGGCAGTAACATGGGCATAAACACAGCTATCCATGATGTTATCGTCCGCTTATGCTATTGTCACCATGCCGAGTTAAGCATGCATATGCATGGAAGGATTGGATGGTAGAAGGCTGATGGAGCATCTATCAGACAGATGAAGTTTTAACTTTAGACCAGGTGTATCACCAGGATCCGGAGTATTACATCAAGAAGTTTAGGATGGACCTGCAGGAAGCCGTATTTGACACAGAAGTGTTTCGTGAAGAACTCAGAACCCAGAAACTGAAAGTAGCCAAGCTGGGAAAGCAAAACCTCGAGATAACGGAGACTGTCAGGAACTAAAGGACAGTAGGATCATGGTTCATGTCAAGGATGTTGAGACCCAGAAGTTGGAACGCAACTCCAGAAATATTAAAGGACGTCACGAGAGACTTCGCGTCAACAGAGATGGCTTGGCAAAAGAACTTGAGAAGGACAAGCATGATTGGAAGAAGCCATCGGAGACATTAACAAGACTTGAAGAGTTTGGCGACGTTGAAGATTTGTTGACCTTTAGAAGACCAAACCCTGTTATACCTACGTTAGATGCGACGTTTGTGAGCTGTCATTTGTTTGTTGTTTTTCCGAGCCACAACAAAAAAAATCTGTCTTTTCAAAAATTTGTTTGTATTGTGTGCATCCCTCTCTACCTCTCTTATCTCACCCCAAACCCTTGGACCCAATAGAGGATGAATGGAGATGAGCTTGTATTTTCTGGACCGATGAGTCAATTGGAGACGGACCGATGGATTCAGAACATGGAGGATCACATGAAGAATAACCCTATAGTCGGAAGGGATATGACCAGGCATGCTCTTCAATGTTTTGAAAGAGGTGCTGCTACTTGGTGGAGGATGTACCAAACCATCAATGGATGGCAAGAAGTAACCACTTGGAAAGAATTTAAGTGGACTCTACAGATCCCGTCTTGTGTCCCAGAAATTTAAGCCTTATGGAAAGGATATGAAGAAACCTTGTGCATACAAGCCTTGTGGAGAAATAGGCCAGAACCATAAGGAACACAAGGATGAATGCCCTAATTGTGAAGGAAGTCACCCAGCTGAAGAATGCCCAACTAGGCAGATCACTTGTTTCTTGTGTGAAGGGACTACCCACTACCCTGCTCAGTGTCACATCTACCCCATGGTACAAAGGACCATCCAGCAGAAGAAAGAAGCCATGAAAAGAGCCCTCATGGAAATTTTAGAGGAATCTGTGATGAAGGAAGAGGTGGAGGACACACCCGAAGAAGAACCAATTAAAACCTGCACCAAGTCATGCTATCCATGTGGAGAAGAAGGACACATCTCCCAAAATTGTCTGAATGGGGATTTAGTAGAATTCCCGATAGAGGAAGTGGAGTATGACCCACAGGAAATAGAAGCCCTGATTGGAACGGAAAAGTCCAGGAAGAGAAGTAGATTGGATCCCAGGAACAACCCAATTTCTACAAAGAGAGACCTGAGTCATATCACATCTTTCAGGTGCAAAAAAAAAATTCAGGACACTACCACAATGATTGCCCAAAAGGGAAGATGAGGACCCCAGGAGGCTATATAATCACAAGGAAACCCCGTGATATGTCAGAAGTAATATGTTTCCGTTGTGATGAAGCAGGGCACCTTGCCAGAGAATGCCCCAAGGAGACGGAGGCTTGTGACAAATAGTTGAGTGCAACGAGAAATATAGTAGTAGTAGTGTGGACATTTCTTTTATTAGTGAGGTGTCGGATTGAGGCATGTAATGGAATGCAGGAGATTGTAATAATTTGAGAATCAATAAAGTTAGCATCATTGGTATTGATTTGTATTTTATGAGTTGTTACTCTATGAAGAAAGATTTTGACCATTTTCGAGGATATGAGAAATATGGTCTATGGATGATTGTGCATTTTAAGGGTGGTAGTACCCTGTGAGGAAACTTGACCCTTGGAAAAGGTAATGATATTCCACGAAGTGGATTTCGAACAAAATAAGTATGAGTTTTATCTCGATACGTTGGATACCGTAAGAATATGAGGGTATGGAGTATTATTGGATGTAAACGAGGTAGTATATGAAATGGAGACAGAGCATGTCTTCGTGTGTTCCCTCTGCGAGGAGTTAAACTATTGGCGTTAAGGGAAAGTTAGCCTCGAGATTTGTAGGACCATACCGAGTTTTGGAGCGTATGGGAGAAGTGGCCAACAAGCTGGAGTCACCCGAAGGACTGTCATGAGTTCATGATGTGTTTCACCTTTCCCAATTGAAGAAGTGCCATGCAGAGATGGCCAATATTCCCCTGTAAGGACGCTTGACCCTGGAAAGGATAATGATGTTCCACGAAGTGGAGTATGGACTTCATAAGTATAAGTTTTTTTATCTCGGTATGTAGGATATTCCCCGACGATGAAGAGATGAATTACTATTGGATATAAAGGAGGTATGATGTTGGAAATATGGATCAATGGAAATTCCATGATGAGTCTGAGTAATCATGTCTTAATTTGGTGCCAATAGAAGGAAGGAAGACAATACAATTGGATGGATTTAAGAATACTAGGAAGTTGGATGTTGGATTAAGGATTAGTTGACCGATGATAAGTTCAAGGAACTACAAGTGATGAGATGGGCCATAACCCACAGGCCCAGGACCTGCCAAGAAGCAAACACACTCTTGTTGAAGGAAAGACCCCGGAAGAAGTTACGATTTTATCGACAGACGATCTTATAGGAGTTACGCAAAACCTGAGAGTTGTGAAGGAACGATAGATGTTTGTTTGGCTTGCAGAAATCCATGGATTTATCCGAACTTGGTTTGTCGACAAGAGAAATTCTGCAATGCTTGCGAGGATGACCGAGTGTTAGAATGCGAGATTCGCTAAACCATATACAAGGTAATGATTTGGGTGCGGGATGGATTGATCACCATACCGACTTACTCTTATTGTTCGCTTTGCTATATGGGATGGTAAATCTGAGTGACTTACCTATAGTAGAGAGACGACGACCAAACCTTGTTTGAACCTTAGAATGGTGTAAGTATTTTCCCCTTGTACACGGCAGTTGATGCCAATCGTAGGTTATACGGTGAGGATCAACCCAGACCCATTTTCCTGCAGGAGAAACCGTAAATTGTTAACCACCATGAGATGTCGATAGTTGTTTAGTATTGGCGCCAGACCCGTCAGCTAAGAAGACCTAGTCATGGAAGAACCATACCAAGATGAAAGGATACAGAAGAATTGAGGAAAAGGTTATGCCACCACCGGAAGAGCCCAGAGAAGGAATTATACTGAAGATCTGAGAAGACCGACCCTGTCAAGGATAAGGATGGAGTAAATGAGTATTGATGCGACCGTAACCATGCTTCTAAGGGTGGTAGCACCCCAGACCCCGGTGATGATCGATGGATTTTGAGGAGACCCCAAACCCTAACGTTTCTCTTTCTAGCCTCTCCGAATCTCGAGGACGAGATTCATTTTAAGGGTGGTAGGTTTGTAACATCCCAAAATTCTAAATTTTGGAATGTTATAATAAACAGATAAATGGGATTGATTGTTTGATTGATTGACTGAAAGTGAGTGAATTCGAAATCTTTTGAAAGTTAAATGAGAGGGAATAAAAGGACTTTCCCAAACTTTCATTTTGCTTTTATGATCTCCATGAATTCAAATTCTTTTCATCACAAAACCCTCGAGAGAAGATGACATGACTTCTTCCATTTATTTAAATGAAATGGGGTGTTGAAAATATTTGAATTTCATTTGAAAAAATTTCCCATTTCTGAAACTTTATGCAACTCAATGATTTTCACGAGAGAAGATAAAATGACTTCTTCAAAACAAATGGAATATGAGTTGGGAGTTTCAAAGGATTAAATTCAAAGTCCCATTGAAATTATTTTTCAATATTGGAGTTATTTGGGTTTTATTCAAATTATTTTTCTCCAAAATAAAAATATATGGAAAATAGGATAACATGATTCCCTACATCAGAAAATTGGAGAGAAATGAATTTGAAATCATTTTGGTATTTTTAAAATTATTTTTATTGGATTTTATTAAGGCAGTAGCACTTTTTTGCTTTATTTAAATTTTTGTGGATTTTATTTGACATTACAAAAATGTTCATGCTGTAGGAAATCTTTTTGTGCAAATTTTGATATATAATATGCCTATATAAAGTTTTATTTTTATTTTCATTATTCAGTTTTTCCTTTCCTGTCTCTATTTATAAAAAAACTACATGCGCGTACTCTGTGACTATATGTCGCCCTCATGCGCAGTATAGTAGCTTTTGGCGCCCCATTGTTTTTTTTCTGTTAAATAGGCCAGGCCCAGCCGGCCATATTCCTCCCCATATTTCTTTTCTATAGTTTTTTTCTTTCATTTCTTTCTTTTCAATTGCTAAAAAAAAAAAACTGCCGCGCGGCCGGCCGAACCGCTAAGGCCTTTAGGCCCATGCGAGGCGCTCCCCTTTTTGTCTTTTCGTCTACGTTTACTCCCACATTGCCTAGCCTTTAACCCCTAAATCTCTTTTCCATCTATAAATATAGACCCATAGAGCCTCCAAAAATTATCCATTGCGGGTTAAATCAATAGTTTGGTTTGACTTGCTAAAAATATATTTCTCGTCTCCGGCGGGACTTTTGGAAGTTGTCTCCACACTCCGAAGTCGTCTTTTCTATAACTTATAAAGGTATATTTATTCGTTCTCTATATTTATACGTTAGATCTAGAATTCTTTTATCCGTAGCTATTTTTTTCCTTCTGCAAAACAGCTTGGCCCTGATTTTTCAGATAGCCATAACTTTGTTACTCGTTCATCCAAATTAGATGAAACCAGCGCCTATAGTTTCGTCTTGTTTTCACCTATCCAGTTAACCTATCACGTCAACTTTTTGAAGTTTTCAAATTTCGAAATTTGTTCAAATTCATATTCAAACTTCTTTTGTTCATAACTTAAGTTCTGTAACTCCGTTTGAGTTGATTCTTTTTGCAAACCGAAGCTCTTGACCTAAAATTTCTGATAAGGCCAAATGAACATAATTTTGGTACTGTTAGAAATTGTTTTATGTTGCAAGAGTTATTTGCTTGGTTTTGAAGTTTTCCGAATTGTTTTCTTCGTTCTTCCCGATCTTTTGAGTGATTGCTTATGTGTGGTTACCATTGCTTGCTTACGATAGATTGACCGGAGTGTGACGAGTAGATCTATCCAGAGTATTGAGTGCGAATCATCTTCATCAACATTGCAGGCAAGTTCACACTTTGATCATATCCCTTCCATACCCGGTTTTTTTATGCATTAGATTCAACCCTCAAACAATTGCATGATTAGGATCTGATTAACATGTGGGTATTGGGAAGTAGTTGATGAGGTAGTACCTATTGCCCTGTTTACAATCAAACCCTTGGGAGTTACTTCTACGTTGCTATTATATTGCCATGCTATGCTCGTAGACGTGGATTGGGTTTGAGAGATATTCATGACAGATGTGAGATTGTTAATAATGGTTTACTTAAGGTGCCAACTAAAACTCACATATGGGTGGATTGAGGCACCTGGAGAACCCAGTGTTGTCTGTTTGTATAAGGACCGCCACCCAGGCTCAAAGGGATCATAAGATTATTCATGCTAGAAACTTCCGTGTGCGGCCACAAGCTATTATGGGCTCTAGCATAGTTGAGTAGGTTACATGATCTCTTGAAGAGGTGGGCTAGCAGATGTAGGGGAAAGTAGGTGTACCGGTCCACCTGGAGTAAAGAGTGATTGTTCCATAAAGACTGTGTCTCGGTCACCCGTTTCTCAAACATCATGCAGTGCGAGAATCAAGCGGAGGCGATCGAGTCTTGTGGGGAAAAGTGCACAAACCTCTGCAGAGTGTACAAACTAATCATGATTAGCCGTGTCCCCGGTTATGGACATCTTGAGTATCTAGTTCTTTGATTATCCCGTTGATCTCATCATGTTACTTAACTTAAATTTGATTTGGGTTCAATCACATTCTTAATTGGGATTGAGATGCTGTCAACCATCTCAATGTTTCACAACCGCCATGATAGTTAAATAAAATTTATTCCTTTGAAGTAGGGAAAAATTGGCTTTTCGCAAAAACATTATAACCATAGAGCTTTTCCACCAGCCATATATGCATGTAGTGATAGCATTATTATGTTCATTTTTCACTATGGTGTGAATTTGCCAGCATATTCCATGTGCTGACCCGTTTTCGGGCTGCAACGTTTCATGTTGCAGGATATCTTACGACGAGTAAGTGATTAGTTAGGGTTACAATTTCTACACTCAACTTTGCCGTTGGTGTTGATGGGAATCCACAACCTTGTTACTTCCGCTATTTTGGATTGAGGTAATAGTATTTACGTTACTTTATACATGTGATTTACCTCTGTTATAAATCCTCGAGTACTGTGTGTGTCAGCATACCGATCCAGGGATGACACTTAAGCACAGAGACTTGATCCATTTGGGTCGGGTCGCTACATCACGGATCCAATCTGCATCATTGCTACTAACATCTTTCAACTTAGTTTTCTCTAGGAACATATCAAAAATAAAACAGGGGAGCTAAACGCGAGCTATTGATCTACACATAGATATGCTAATACTACCAGGACTAAGTTCATGATAAATTAAAGTTCAATTAAATATTTTACTTAAGAACTCCCACTTAGATAGAAATCCCTCTAATCATCTAAGTGATCACGTGATCCATATCAACTAAACCATGTCCGATCATCACGTGAGATGGAGTAGTTTTCAATGGTGAACATCACTATGTTGATCATATCTACTATATGATTCACGCTCGACCTTTCAGTCTCAGTGTTCCGAGGCCATATCTGCATATGCTAGGCTCGTCAAGTTTAACCTGAGTATTCCGCGTGTGCAACTGTTTTGCACCCATTGTATTTGAACGTAGAGCTTATCACACCCGATCATCACGTGGTGTCTCAGCACGAAGAACTTTCGCAACAGTGCATACTCATGGAGAACACTTTTATCTTGAAATTTAGTGAGAGATCATCTTATAATGCTATCGTCAATCAAAGCAAGATAAGATGCATAAAAGATAAACATCACATGCAATCAATATAAGTGATATGATATGGCCATCATCATCTTGTGCTTGTGATCTCCATCTCCGAAGCACCGTCATGATCACCATCGTCACCGGCGCGACACCTTGATCTCCATCATAGCATCGTTATCGTCTCGCCAACTTATGCTTCTACGACTACCGCTACCGCTTAGTGATAAAGTAAAGCATTACAGGGTGATTGCATTGCATACAATAAAGAGACAACCATATGGCTCCTGCCAGTTGCCGATAACTCGGTTACAAAACATGATCATCTTATACAATAAAATATAGCATCATGTCTTGACCATATCACATCACAACACGCCCTGCAAAAACATGTTAGACGTCCTCTAGTTTGTTGTTGCAAGTTGTTACGTGGCTGCTACGGGCTGAGCAAGAACCGTTCTTACCTACAAATCAAAACCACAACGATAGTTCGTCAAGTTAGTGTTGTTTTAACCTTCTCAAGGACCGGGCGTAGCCACACTCGGTTCAACTAAAGTTGGAGAAACTGACACCCACCAGCCACCTGTGTGCAAAGCACGTCCGTAGAACCAGTCTCGCGTAAGTGTACGCGTAATGTCGGTCCAGGCCGCTTCATCCAACAATACCGCCGAACCAAAGTGTGACATGCTGGTAAGCAGTATGACTTGTATCGCCCACAACTCACTTGTGTTCTACTCGTGCATATAACATCTATGCATAAAACCAGGCTCGGATGCCACTGTTGGGGAACGTTGTAATTTAAAATTTTTTCCTACGCACACACAGGATCATGGTGCTGTATAGCAACGAGGGGAGAGTGTGTCCACGTACCCTAGTAGACCGAAAGCGGAAGCGTTAGCACAACGAGGTTGATGTAGTCGTACGTCTTCACGATCCGACCGATCAAGTACCGAACATATGGCACCTCTGAGTTCAGCACACGTTCAACTCGATGACGTCCCTCGAACTCCGATCCAGCTGAGCTTTGAGGGAGAGTTCCGTCAGCACGACGGCGTGGTGACGATGATGATGTTGTACCGACGCAGGGCTTCGCCTAAGCACCACTACGATATTATTGAGGTGGATTATGGTGGAGGGGGCACCGCACATGGCTAATAGATCCAAGGGATCAATAGTTGTCTCTAGAGGTGCCCCCCTGCCCCCGTATATAAAGGAGGCAGGGAGAGGCCGGCCCTAGAGGGGGCGAGCCAAGTGTGGGGAGTCCTACTAGGACTCCCATGTCCTAGTACGATTCCCCTTTCCTTTCCGGAGTAGGAGAGAAGGAAAAGAGGGGGAGAGGGAGAAGGAAAAGGGGGCTGCACCCCTTGTCCAATTCGGACCAGAGGGGGGGGGGGCGCCTCCTTCCTTTTGGCCTCTCTCCTCTATTCCCGTATGGCCCAATAAGGCGCAATACTTCTCCCGGTGAATTCCCGTAACTCCTCGGTACTCCGAAAATACCTGAATCACTCGGAACCTTTCCAATGTCCGAATATAGTTGTCCCATATATCGATCTTTACGTCTCGACCATTTCGAGACTCCTCGTCATGTCCCCGATCTCATCCAGGGCTCGGAACTACCTTCGGTACATCAAATCACATAAACTCATAATACAATCGTCACCGAAACTTTAAGCGTGCGGACCCTACGGGTTCGAGAACTATGTAGACATGACCGAGACACGTCTCCGACCAATTACCAATTGCGGAACCTGGATGCTCATATTGGCTCCCACATATTCTACGAAGATCTTTATCGATCAAACCGCATAACAACATACGTTGTTCCCTTTGTCATCGGTATGTTACTTGCCCGAGATTTGATCGTCGGTATCTCAATACCTAGTTCAATCTCGTTACCAGCAAGTCTCTTTACTCGTTCTGTAACACATCATCCCGTAACTAACTCATTAGTTACAATGCTTGCAAGGCTTATAGTGATGTGCATTACTGAGTGGGCCCAGAGATACCTCTCCGACAATCGGAGTGACAAATTCTAATCTCGAAATACGCCAACCCAACAAGTACCTTCGGAGACACCTGTAGAACAACTTTATAATCCCCCAGTTACGTTGTGACGTTTGGTAGCACACAAAGTGTTCCTCCGGTAAATGGGAGTTGCATATAATCTCATAGTCATAGGAACATGTATAAGTCATGAAGAAAGCAATAGCAACATACTAAACGATCAAGTGCTAAGCTAACGGAATGGGTCAAGTCAATCACATCATTCTCCTAATGATGTGATCCCATTAATCAAATGACAACTGATCTCTATGGCTAGGAAACATAACCATCTTTGATCAACGAGCTAGTCAAGTAGAGGCATACTAGTGACACTCTGTTTGTCTATGTATTCACACATGTATTACGTTTCTGGTTAATACAATTCTAGCATGAACAATAAACATTTATCATGAGAATAAGGAAATAAATAATAACTTTATCATTGCCTCTAGGGCATATTTCCTTCAGTTGCATCCTTGACCCAATGTGGGAGCCACATATGCCTCCGTGGATCTTTGCCAATAGCTACAGTCCTTCCTCCCGGGGAATGCACTTCAATTACACACCGTTCGACCTCTTTCTGTATGGAACGCTGTCGACGAACTGATACATGGCAGACCGACAGGCTTTTTTCTCCACCTCTTCCTGCTCCTCAGGAAGTTCCCCTATTTGGAGGAATCGGACGGTATGTGCTGCCCATGCCGGAGCCTGAGGCCCGACGACAAGGACTAAAGGCATTTCCTCAACCATGGGAGCGGCTATCTCTATGGCCAGGGCTTGACGCCCTGCCGGAGTCAGTTGCCCCATGGCAGGCTCAGTGTCCACGGCAACATCTTTGCCGGCGGTCTCCTGGGAGCTCGGCGGGAAAGTACTTGCCGGGGCCTGATTTCCTCCGCTTGTTCTGTCCCGTCGATGGTTCAACAGATGGTTGAGTTAATCGAAGCACAAAAGTACCTGGTTCCATAGGCAATTTGAGGGCAGTGCGTTTCGACAAGTAGTCGACGATGCCGTTCTCCACTCGGGGAACATGCTCCGCTTGTATACCATCAAAACACTCCTCCAGCTTCCTCACTTTGTCTATGTAGGCCTCCATCAATGGGATTTAATAATCTTTGTTAACTTGCTTGACGACAAGCTGCGAATCACCCCTGACGATGAGCTTCTTGATTCCAAGGTCTGCCGCGATCCTGAGACCAGCAAGCAACCCCTTGTATTCAGCAGTGTTGTTTGTTGACATCTCCTGGGAAAGTGCATCTGGACTACATACTTGAGGTGCTCTCCGGTGGGTGCAACGAGCAGCACACCAGCACCGTCCAAGCTGTCAGTGGTGGTAACGTTTTTTTGCGAAATACAGAGGCCCTTTCGGTGGGTCCCTGATGTCAGGTGGAGGAATCATTATTTTGCGCGTAATAAGGAGGCATTTCCTTGCGTGCGGCCGTGGACCCAGCTGTCGGCCTCTCCATGTACAGTCCACTTCAGATGCATGTCGGTCGTTGACCACGTTGACCAGGCCGCGCCGAGAGCACCAGGGTGGTGGACGACGGTGAGGCCTAGGAAGGGAACGACACGAAGGCAGGGAAGACTCGGCAGCTGTTTCCCACGCGGAGGGGAGTACGACTGTACGAGGGTTTACTGCTTCGTCTGCCATCGCCGAAGAATAACAACAGGTGTGGGTGAGTAGAGGGATGGCTAGGCCAGCGATGGGAGTACGGTGGGGCGGTGAGGCCTTCGCGGCAGCAGAGCCGGCCGCGGGGAGGACGGAGCAGGCAGTCCCGCCGGCGCTTGTTTGAGCGCCTGGAGCAGGAAGAGCAGAGATTGAAGAAGCACGACGGCCGTTGGATGGACATCCAACAGTCAGTGCTTGTGCGTCAACCTTTTTTCAGGAAAGCCTCAAATCTGTGGAAAACAGCATACAACCCATCTGCCATTATTTCTAATAATTTACAGCCCATTTGCTAATTATTAAGGTTTTTTTGGAGCCCATATTCTTTTTGTTAGCATTACAGGCCATATTGTGGCCACGGTTAAAAAATTATACGAAATTTTGCATATTTCGGTGCGGTCCGAACTGTTTTTAATCCTGAAATTTCGACTCACATTCAAACTGATTTTAAAAATAAATGTATATCAATATAAAATCCAACAAATTCTCCACGCATAAAAATTAATGTAATTTAAAATCTTGAAATGAAAAAAAGATATTTGAAACTAATTGCCGGTTTGATGTGTTTTAAAAATGTACAGCCCATTTCTCATTACTGATGGGCCATTTTCTTGGCCAGCCGAATGAAAGCTCTCCTCGCCTTGAAAGATTTGCAGCCCAACAGGCCTGACAAAGTGACTTACTTGGCAAATCACAAAAAAACTAAGCTGTGGCCATGGACCCAGCTGTCAGCCTCTCCACGTACAGTACTCTTCCGATGGAATGTCGTTGACCACGTTGACACGCCGCGCCGAGAGCACCAAGGCGGTGGACGACGGCGAGGCCTAGGAAGGGGACGACGCGGAGCCGGGGAAGACGCGGCAGTGGATGCCCACGCAGAGAGGAGTACGAGGGTTCACTGGTTCGGCTGCGGTGTGAGGCTGCCGTCGCCGTAGGGCCTGGCTAGCGGTGGGAGTAGTAGGGGGCGATGAGGCCTCAACGGCAGCACAGCCGGCCACTGGAGGCAGGAGCAGGCGGTCTCCCCGGCGCTGGTTTGGGCGGCTGGTGCAAGAAGAGCAGCGATTGAAGAAGCAGCATGACTGTTCGATTCAAGTCCAACGGTTAGTGCTGCTAGAATCGTTTGTTGACTAAGTTGACAAGCCCTGCGTACGCGTCAACTTAGTAGGCCCACAGGTTAGCCTCCCAACCGGTGCGCCCCAGATGTCAGTGGGAGGAATCATTTTTTTCGCGTAATATGGAGACAGTTGATTGCGTGCGGCCTGGCCAGCGGAGGGAGTAGGGTGGGCCGGGGAAGCCTGCGCGGCATCACAGCTGGCCACAAGAGGAGGGAGTAGGAAGTCCCGCCGGCGCTAGTTTAGGCGGCTGGAGCAGGAAGATCAGAGATTGAAGAAGCACGTCGGCCGTTGGATGGACATCCAACAGTCGCTGCTGCTAGAATCATGTGTTCACTGACAAAGCCTTGCGTAAACAAGTCAGCCTCGAAATCTGTGGCGTGTACAGCCCATTTGCTATTATTTTTATAATTTTTACCCATTTTCTAATTCATATGGAATTTATTGCAGCCTGTTTTCCATTTTTAGAATTGCTGGCCATTTTCTGGTCAGTACCAGGGTCAAAAAATTAACTAAATATGTGGGAAATTTTGAAAATTCGCAAATTTTTGCTGGGGAACGAAATATTCTTAATCCAAAAATTAATAGCCATACTAAAACAAATTTAAAAATAAATTAGTACTATGTCATGTTAAATCCAATGAAATACGTATAAGATATCAGTGAAGAACAACAACAAAAAAAGAAACTTATATCCCATTTGCTATAATTTTTTTGGAATTCTCAACCCCTTTTGATATTACTTTTAACAGACATTGACCATACTCTTAAGCCAGGCCGGAATGCATCCCTCCTCGTCTTGAAAGATTTGCAGCCTAGTAATTCGGAGAAAACAAATAGGCCTAGCTTGGGTATTCTTCAAAAAGAAATACCGGGCTACCTATTTTCCCAAAGAACTGGTGCATGAGCATTTAGCTTTATTTATTTACTTATTTATGTTTAGGGGACCATGAGCATGTACCTGGGCCGGATTCATGTGAGAGCCTCCCTTCCAGTTAATTATGGGCTTCTCTATTGGGCCTTCATCAGTGGGCTGCATGTTATCAACAAGTGGAAAATGTGTTCCGTACGAAAAATAGTATGCGCTACGTACGGTACGGGGCACTAAAGGATCGAACCGTGCAACGACTTCCAAAACATTGTGTTTGTCGTTCTAACAACACATTTATTCAACCAACATACGAAATATACTACTGATTGTACATTGAAAACAGCAGCAGCAGCAACCTGGGCTGGGGGTGCAACAGAAGCAGTAAGCATGCCAGAAGAGTGAAGATGCAGCTCTCTCTTCCAAACCAAACATCAGCCATCCTTACAAAATGGCTACCAAAAAAGAACAAGTGTATGCATCAAACTAAATAAAGATCCTACTACACCAAGTGTATGCAGCTAACTAACTGGCTCAGTTAGACATTACTATTTATTAAGCTGTGGAGATTGGCTGACGGCTTGAAAAAGATGGGTGCCTGACGGGGGAAACTCCAGCCAGCAGGTCGAAGTCTGATACTTGCGACCATCTCTCCTACTTTGGACTGCAGAGCATGGCGGCACATATCAGGGTATGGTGCATGCAGAGACGCATGGTACGCTGTGTACACACAGTTTTGCCTGATGAACGAAACCGCACTGCCATCATGATCCTTGCCGTCGGTTATCTCCTGGTTAATCTGATAATTTAGTCTGACAAACAGAGAGCGTGTACCAAGGCTACTTACCAGCCTCCAGTCAAAAATTCCTGAAGGCCCAGAGAAGCTGGGATCCTGCTCAAAGACCTTGGAGTGACTGTGATTGTATTCCACGAAACAACACGTCCGGTACATGCGAACGATCATCAATGTTTCGTCATCGTCTGATCGAGCCAGGAACCACCTGCAACTGCCATGCCGCTTTTCTTTGAAAGGTTCTGGGATTAGGAAGGGTAGGGACACCAGGCGGCCTACAACATCATATCAAGTTGGAGTCAAATAAAAAAGGGCTCTTGATTTAGTCAATCTTAAGAACAGCATGTTATGAGCATGAATATTTTTTCAGCAAATGTTGATAGTAATATAAGCAAGCCATCATGATATCATAGGAAAGTAACATACTGCTGTAATAGCCGTTTGTAGCGATGACTGGAGTAGGCCAGCAATACGTCCAGCCATAGAAGGAGTCGATAGCGTAAATGAAGCCCTTGTGTTCAATGGCATCAGAGAACCATGGAGGATGTATGATCCTGCGATGGACGTGCAGATTTATCCACTTACCGCAGCGACCTGTCAGATAGGCGAGACCGCGGTTGAAGAACGCAATTAGCCTGAAGTCTTTATAATTCGCAGATCTTGTGGGCACTTGGCAGATTACAACCTTGAGAAAATCAAACTTGGTATCATGTTGGCTACTGTAAGATTCTGAGTATTCTGGGCCGCGGTGCCAAAGCAGTGCAGTGTTAATCGAAGGAAGGGGGATCAATCGCCGGATGTAGACCTCCATGAGCATCCAGCTGCCGCGACCGTCGACGAGCACCATCCAAGACGTGTTCATGCCGACCCAGTACATACCGTTAATGTAGTTGAGGCTGACGAGGATCGGATCGCAGTCAAGGGGGTTGATGCTCGCCACCCTACGATCGTTATGCTACGTGACACGCCGTTTCTGAAGATCAGGCGGCATCAGCAAGCAAGGAGCTGGCCTAAAAAGCTCTGGCCTGAGGGCTTTGAGTAAACGGTAGAGCCCCGACGAGCACGCGGCGAGCGGCATGGTACTGCGATTGTCCACACGCGAAACAATGAGCTTGATTACCTCTGTGGGGAGCGAATTCCAGCCACTCATTCGGCGGACGCTGCTCGGTTCTGCCATTGTTAGCGCGGATGGAAGATTGGACGAGATTATGTGCGGACAAAGATGGAGAAGCAAATATGTGCTGCGGGAAGTGGACAGGTGATGATGACTACAGCACGCCGCTTGACTTACGAGACACCTACCAGCAGCGTAGGGTCATGTCGATGCCAGACAACTTGCTTGAGTGATCACATTACTGGTACTCCCTACAGTGCTATGCCCTAACTTGCTTGAGTAGAGTAGTAGAGTAGGACTCTGCTCTACTACTAGCACCGGAGGAGTAGTATATTCTAATCTAAAATAGTTACAAACTTCAATGCCCGAGCGTGGAACGACTACGAACCGTGCTCAAAGACCGTGTCTACGTGGTGTTTGGACATGGGCGACAACCTCAACGCCAACTGTGCTGCTCCCGTTGCACCGTATGTGTTTCTGTCCTTCCTGTTCGAAATCGTGGTAGAATTCATGTTTCTACTCTGTATCCTACTACTATGCTAGTACACATGATTAGTTTCATCTCTGTTATAGCCGTCATGATTTAATTTGTGCTTATTCGGATTAAATCACGTAGTAACTTGCTCATATATTCAACTGGCACAATGTGCCCTACAGCCACTCCCGTTTCATGGACGGCCTGGTCGATGCCTCCAAGGAGCCCTTCGTCCACTGCTATGAGTGCTCGATGCCGTTTTGTGGCTCGCCGGCGGACATGGTGCATCGCCTCACGGATGCGTGCAGCGGTCACTGCTGGCCCTTGGCGGAGAACATCAAGTACGAGACGTGCTACCCGTTCACCATGCCGGAGTCGCCGAAGGATCACCGCCAACGAACATCGTGGCCACCGGCGAGGCCCGCGCAGGCCGCCGCCACATCTCTGTAGTGTGTGTCAGGGGCGATACCGCTGACGCTGACACTGACACGAGGCCGATGTACACGTGCGTGCTCACTATTACTACCCCTCGGAGGTACGTGGGCGGTGACACTCGCTACGTCAAGCTGACTTGGACTCTGCCGAGCTAGGACCTTCCCGCCGATGTGGACATGGAAGACGCATGGTATTATTTGACCCCCAACAATGTGTACGGGGACTCCAATGAGGTTCACCTGGACATCTGCATTATCAAGTTAAATGTTGACCATTAGTCTTCGCTCAATGTAATCCGCTGTCTAAGCATGTGGAGACTTCCATGCATGATCTTGCTCCATTGGAGTATCGCGCATGAATAAAAGTGTATCCGTTTATGGTTTAGTCTAGAATCTTCCATGTATGAATTTTTACTACAGTACTGGTGAAAGACTTACGATGAACCATTTCTTACATCTCCTCTGCCCGCTTGCAAGTCATCCTGATTTAATCCCTCCGTCTAGGTGTATAAGGGCATGGTTAATATTACTTAATAGTATAGCCAACTGTTGACTATAAGAAAGTGCCATGTCATCTGTAGCCAACATGTATAACAATCGATACTCATAAACTAATTCTTAAAGATAATTTCTTGCAAAGCACAATAAGTGTTATTTCTTCACAAGTTTTGGATGCAGGTTGAACAGTTGAACGCTTTTGTTTGCAAAAGATACCTTTTTATCTATTTCACCCGGATGTTTGTGAGCTCTAGAGATGTCACGACCGGTTTTCCAATAAAAATATTTATTGAGAAAACCGATCCCTGTAATGGACCAGTAGAGGAAAATATTTCTCACTGGTAGACAATTTCTTGATTACAGAAATATCCAGGAGTACTAAATATATTACAAGGTTGAGCGGAGGCTGCTCAACAATTTATTACAAGCACACCGATATTATACATAAAGGCGGATATGGTGGCATAACTACTGACTCGCAAAAAAAGTGGTGGTGGAAATGTCACAGCGAAGTGGGTGACAGGACTCCTAAATCTTACGGCACATCGAGCGTCGGGGTGAAGCTTGAGGATTATTATAGTGGGTAGCGGAAGCGTATAAAATACAACTGACCAAATCCAGGATCGCACGGGACTGACTGGGACTCCTCTAGGCGCCGGACTCGCTATCAAACTCATCATCCATGAGATCGCCTTCATCAAATCTGGCCAAATCAACAAGCCAGGTGAGTACTATGAAAGTACTCGCAAGACAGTTTGGACATAAGATATAACAAATGCAAACATGATGCACATGAGCAGAGTAATAATGCGCCTTCAGATAGTAAAGTAACAATGCATGGGAAATAAATAAAAAGAAGTCGGGCGGTAGTCCTCCCGAAATCCCAATGTAATACTGAAAGCCAATCGAGTGTCTGAAATGACTCCTCAAAAGGGTACGGACAAATTAACAATGCCACAGTCGGGCGTCAGAGCGACACCACAAAAAGGGCTTATAATGGAATATAAACGACAGTGCGTGCCACAGTCGGACGTCAGAGCGACATCACGTAAAGGGCTTATATCGAAAGTAAATAACAAGAATGCCACAGTCGGACGTCTGAGCGACATCACATAAAGGGCTTATATCAAAAGTAAATGACGAGAGTGCCACAGTCGGACGTCTGGGCGACATCACATAAAGGGCTTATACAAAAAGTAAATAACAAGAGTGCCACAGTCGGACGTCTGAGCGACATCACATAAAGGGCTTATATCACATAACTTGATATACCAGTAACTCGTGAATTTAAATCGCCTCAAGGATATTCTCAGGTACGAAATAATAAATTGGTTAGTCCATCCACAGGAATAACAATCAACCGGGTTTACCACTAAAGTTTGTTCACCGGGGAGTTTCAGGAGACTGACACGGGGACTGACATGAATATGGATATGTTGTCCACGGTCCTTGACCATGGACGCGATGACTTGAAAGGATTTGACTCTGCAGAGCTTGTACTCTTAACCACAGCCAACGGATTTCAGTAGTCACAAGGGACTAGTTGCGTTTACGGTATTTTAGGAGAAACACATCTAACCAGTACACACCCATTCAACATTCCGTTGCCAGGAATCACCCCAAGCAACGTTCAAGAAAAACCTTGAGACGGGGAGGCTACAACCTCGCGTAGCATGGGATCAAATTTATACCGCGCGCTCTAAGGGGTGCCCCCCTCTCGGTCCCAACCGGAAACACCCATGCCCCCTGACCGGATGACTGGCTTTAATCCAGGGCCATGGAACCCTCATCCCGGCCCCTCTATTTTGTGTGTACAAGGAAAGAGGTTACCAACTTACTAAACCGTATTCTTTACAGAAAACATGTGGTAGTACGAAAGGGAAGAACGGTAACGTGGCTCAGTCCACGTTAGCGTCGGAGTTTGTCGGATGACTTAAGACTGGCATGCTACAACAATACCATCTTACTACCTCTCATGTCACCACATGATAGGTCATCTCTCATCAAACATCACAGTAAACTTGCAAGCACACGGTTAGTTGCCTTGCATGCAACGTAACCCTCACCGATGCTCATATGCCATGCACAAACCGTTCAAGCAAACATGCAAAACACTCATCATATCAAAGGTTCAAACATGCTTGCCTGGTTCGGAGAAGTCGGAGTCTAGCTCGGCGAAGTTCGCGACTGCGTCACCTCCTCCGGAACCTACGGTATAACGAAACCGTATACTAACGTGAAAACCGTTGCGTGTATAAAAATTGTTCCAAAATTTTTCCAAATAAATACTATAAAAAACTAGACAAAAATATAAGACTGACAGAAAAAGAATCAGTCAAACAGCATCTTTTTTTTAAAGATATAATGGTTTTAGTCCAAGGACTAATCTGTGATGAAACAGAAAAGATCCAGGGGCTTGTTTGAGAAAACAGAAAACGGTTCGGTAGGAAATACGTTAGCCCAGAGAGAAAACACATTTTGCCCGAAGGCCCTTTCAGAAAACGGTTCGAAGGAGAAAGGAGAGAGGCTGACGGGGGGGTCCCACCCGTCAGGTTTAAAACTTCCAACAGAGCTCGCCGGCGCCCGAAGGCTGCGGTGGTCGCCGGCGTTGAACCACGGTGAGGCAGAGTGATCGGAGGGTACCTACGGGTTCAAGGTGTTCTTCCGCGTCGGTGGGTGGTGGACTTGGCCGTCGGAGAGCACCACGTCGACGGCGACACTATCTCCGGCGGACGGTGGTTCGGGCGATGGTGGAGTGCTCCGGTGGGTGCTGCAAACTTCAAATTGGAGTGCGGGTCAGAGATGTGGATGCATTAGGAGACTACTGGCATGAGCTGAGAGGCAGGGATGCATGCACGGGAGTGAATCGTGCTGGATCCCGAAGCGGGTCGAGGCGGCCGGAGTTGGGGAAGAAGGCTCCCTCGGGGCTGCCCAGTGGCTTGGCGTGGTACTTGTGGTGTGTAGGGATGGTGCGGGTTCGAGTTCGAGCTCGGGGTCTCCTTTTATAGGCGATCCGAGGGGGTGGCCGTGAACGGGATAACGCCGGCGAGAAATTACGGCGAGGCAGAGGTTGGGCAGGGGTTTAGGTGGCTAGGCATCATCGTGGTGGATCACTGGCACCGTTTCTTTGCTCAAACCTCGGTCGGGCATGCGTAATGCGCCGGTCCTCGACGGAACGTCCGTACGGGCACGGCGGCGGCAGGGAGCGCGCTCCGCGCCTTCTAGTTCATGATGACGGACCTGCAGCGTGCACAGGTGAGTGGACGGCCACGCGGTGGCCTCTGGTGGCTTGGGCGGTGCTGGACGGCGCCGTCCAACGCTGCGCCTATCTGGCAGCCGCAAAGGGCGCTGCCGCTGCCACTCACGGGGAGGCGCACCTCTGCCAGCTCGTTGCCGACGCCCGCAAGTGTCCAGGCGATCGTGCGGCGCAGGGATAAGAAGGAAGGAACAGGGAGCAAGGCGCCACTACAGCTACTGTCGAGATCGAGGAGAAGTTCTGAAGAAAACGACAGCGGCTTACTGAAACTGTTTACTGAACTTTCTGAACTTCGACAGTAACAGTGCCCTTTAGGTGCTCGACGATATGATTTGGCATGAGGAAAAAAATTTGTGGAGCTGGGACTTGGTGAGATGACCTCTTGATGCACCCAGAGGCTGCCCGAATTTACTCAGATTTTTAGGAGGAGAAAACAAATGAATTTCATCAAATTTGCCAAACATGGTCCAAACTTACAGCAAGCACCATTTGAAATATTTGAACTGGAGACCAGTGGATCATCATGGATCTTGGTTGAGGGCTCTAAGGACTAGCCAGGGAAATTTGTTTGGAGGCAAAACTCAGAGGAGGAATGGTAGTTCCTTTGTAATTCTCCAAGAGCCAAAGTGGAGGGCAGAAAAAGATTTTGATTAGAAATAAATGGAAATAAAGTCATGGGGAGTTCAACTTGCTGGATTTGAAGTTTATCTTGACACCAAGATGGGAGATGGCCTTTGGGAGGGGATTTCTACTTAGGTCATGGCAAGAGGAGATCTTTGAAAGGGGAAGAATCACTCCAAATGCCATAGGGCTATTTAAAAAGAAAAGATTTTCAAAAACTTTTTTTTTGCAAATGAAAAACATTTGTGTTGAGTCAACATAAGATGGAAAAACCTCCAAGACCAAGGATCAAGTCTTGGGTAAATCCCAACAAAATACTTGTCATAAAAGAAATTTTTTGAGAGGGAGAGTTCTATGGAAGAAAAATTTAAAAACCCTCCTTCAAATCAAATAAAGATTTTGATAAAACCAAAATAAAATTTTTGGGTGTCACAAGAGATGAAATAATATCCGAAGAAACCTATCGATACCCGTTACACATGAGATGGCCCCCACATCCTTTGTCAAAATAAACAACTCCCCGATCAATGCATTTCACTCCTCGGTGCAATGCACGGGCACCTTACTACTAAAGATTAGTACGACCAAAAATTGAACTAACATAATATATAGTACGATAAATGCTGATGCATGTCACCTAAAATTATATCATTCAAAACTATGTTCAAATACGAATCCAACCATATAGTTTTTGTTGACATGCACTAACATTTTGTCAGTTAAATCTTCAGTCAAATTCAATGGGGGACTAATAAACCACGACCGATGTAGTACAAGTGTAGAGGGCGGCGCTGCACGGGAGTCTCACCTCTCACCCCGTTCGTGGCGCGGCAGTAAAGCCGTCATATCACAAAACCCAACCAATCCCAGTAATAAGTGGCCTGGTAAAATAAACGGACAAGCAACCATCACATCCCTCCGTCTTTTTTGCATTTCATCTCTCTGCATTTACTTTCTCCGGTTCATCTCGCACACTCGATCGCTCGCTACTACTCCTAGGGCCAGTTTATTTGGCAGCTTCCCCAGCTTTTCCCACAAGACTAGTCACAGTGGAGAGTAACAATAAGGCGCCTCACTCATTTATTTGGGCTTCTAAACTACTACTCCGTCCTGGTTTATTCCTCACCATTGTAATTTGTGCTAAATTTTGACCAAAGATTTAACTGGTTTATTCCTCACCATTGTAATCCCTCCGTCTAGGTGTGTAAGTCATCTTACGAAAACCAAATAATCCCAAAACACTTAGGCGCGGTGCATTAACTTCTACCTCGTTTCTTGTTTCTTGACATATCAACCAATAAGAGATAAAGAGTGTGCATGCTTTTAATGACTTGAGATATCAAACACGACATGCAGTGGTTAGTTCATTGCATGCAATACTATTAATTAGCAAATAAACATTAACGTTTCTCGTTTTCTCCTCCTCCTTGGTCATGGTGCACAGCCTAAGATGACTTACTCACCTAGACGGATGGAGTAGTGCATGTGACATGCACTAACATTTCAGTAGTTAAATTTATGATCAAAATTAGACATAGATTACAATGGGGACCAATAAACCAGGATGGAGGTAGTAGTTAGAGCATGGTTAATAGTATAGCCAGCTGCTGGCTATAAGCCAGTGCCATGTCATCTACAGCCCATCTTATAGCCAACATGTACAATAATAGATCAAAAGAGTGTACTACTTTTTTATTATGTGGCCCACTTCTCATTCTCACAAAGTGCCTAGGAGCACGTGCTAGAGCTGGCTCTTCACGAAGAGCCCACTTACCTTCTCTCTCCTCTTCTCTTTCCTCCAACTAAGTAGAAATATACTAGTTTATTTCTTATAGCACGCTGACTTAGCTCTATTGTACTTGCTCTTATGGGATTACTAATCTAGAAACCTAAAAGAACTAGCCCTTGGTACTCCTACTAGTAGTAGTACTCAAGTTGGAATTCCAATTGCACGACACAACTTGTTAGGCAAAAAATTCGATACAGGGTGTAGGAAGCAGTTTGGGAATTTGCATGCCTTTCCAACCAGTGAGATACTCCGTACAAAGTATGACAGAGAAATAACCACGGAGAAGGAAGCTAAATGTAAACAATCAAACGAGCATTTTTGCATTTGTTTTGCATTGAATCATTTCACAAGCTTGACTAGTGCTATTTTTCTACTTTTACAAAACCGCATCGTAATGTTAAAACGTGCATTTGCACGTACATAAGTAATAGTAGTACTCCCTCCATCTAGGTGTATAAGTCTTCCCTCCTTCTTGGTCATGGTGCACAACCAAAGATGACTTATTGACCTGGACGGAGGGAGTAGCACAGTCAGCAAGCATATATCGAGAGAGACGTGTAGTGCGATAGTATATAGTAAAGTTCGTGCTATATGCACGTACTTGCAAAATGCGTATGAATACACAAGGTATCCAAACTTTCCCTTTTACATACTTAATTAAGGACACTAAAAATTCCTGAACGTTCGGGATTTACCATTTGCGTCCCAAAACCAATGAGATCGCCTTACGAAACAAAAATTATACTCCTCCTAAAAGCCACGTCGCTCGCAGGAGCGCTTGCAGCGCGCCATGAGTGCCCTGGTGCGCGGCCGTTTCCCAGCGCGCCGACACAACGCCTCTTCCTCAGCCTCGCAACTCGCGAGGTGCTGATTGGCGGCTTGCTGGCGGGCGAGCGCGATCTCACCGGTGTGGTGATCCGGCGCTAACAGGTACTCCTCCTCACTGGAAGCGTGCAGCCGGTCCTCGTACTGCCAAGCGTAGATGAGGCGCTTGGGCCCGACTGCACTCAGGGCGTCGGCACGGGCGTCCTCCGCCACCCTCACGGCCCTCGCACGAGCCTTCTGCCAAAGAGCCAATTGCCTGACTCTCTTGGACACGACATAGGCCTCCCAGGAAGCTTGTTCCGCGGTGCGCTTCTCTTCCTCGGCCTTCTTCTCCGCCTCTATTTTGGCGCGCTCTGCTGGAGGCAAAGCCTCCCACAAGGCGACATCCATTTCTTTCCAAAGCTCCTGAAGGCTGGGGGGCTCGGCGGGCGGTGCGGCGTTCTCCTCGTAGCAGGGAGCCGACGCGTCCTCCGGCGCGCGTGCTGGCGAGATTGGGAACGCCGACGCGTCCACCTCGACGCGTCGCGGTGAGGAGTGGAACGCCGAAGCGTCCTCCTCGACTAGTGGCGGCGAGGAACGGAACGGCGACGCGTTGTGTCGCGGCGAGGAGCGGAACGCCGACGCGTCCTCCTCGACTAGTGGCGGCGAGGAACGGAACGGCGACGCGGCGCGTAGCGGCGAGGAGCGGAACACCGACGCGTCCTCCTCGACTAGTGGCAGCGAGGAACGGAACGGCGACGCGTGACCGTCCGCGCGGTGCAGCGAGGGGCTCCTAGGGCTTGGGAGGGGCGATGCCATGGTGGTCGACGTGAGAGGGAGGGGGAGGAGATAGCG
>NC_057811.1:46587063-46589706 GCF_018294505.1 Triticum aestivum | reverse complement strand
CGTTCTTCGCAGCGGATCTGAGGCGGCGGCCTCGCTGGTGCGGGCGGCGCTCCTTCGGCGGCAGGGAGTGCTCGTCGGTGAGGTAGGCCGGATCCCCTCGGCTGCGCGGGCAGCGAGGTCCCGGTGGGCACTGGTCATGGCGCGGGGAGGCCCCGGGCTCCCCTCGTCAGATCGGAGGCGATCTGGTGCGCTCGTGATGTATGACCTCCGGCCGGCCTGGATCTCCGGCGTGCACGCGCCTGCTGACGTTGTGGCTGGTTCGGAGGTGGCGGCAGGGTGCTTGGCCGGGGGAAACCCTTGGCCGCCGGTGGCGGTCACGGCGTCGATGGCGTCCCGGACGCCATTTACTCCTTGGTGGCGGCGCCGAGGCTAAACCTCCCCTGCCTCCCCCCTTCCCCTGCGCCCGGGTGAAAACCCTAGCCCCGGTGGTTAAGCGGCGGCGGCGCCACAGCGTCGTCACCTTCTTGAAGGCGCCGACTTGGGCATGGGGATGCTGGGCGTGCATGGCGAGATTGTCTGGATCCTGGTGGCGGCCCGTCTGATCTACCGCGTCGCAGCTCCGGGCATGTCTTGTGACTGCGGTGCTTATCTTCCGGCCGTGTCTCCGACGGCGACCTCGCCCTTCCTCATCTTGTACTTGCCGTGGTGGAGCGGTACTTCATCTCACTCATTGATGGCGGCGGAGTTCGGCGGCATGGCGCTGTGGAGGCTCGGCGTCCGATGCGCGGAGATGGACTCGCGCAGGAGGAGGTAGCTGTCTGGCGTCATGGTGACGTCGATGGCAGAAGTGGCCTTCACAAGGTAGAAGACTCAATATAATCTGAAGACGGACCTGTGAAATATGGCGGCGACGACACAAGAGTGCGTCTGACCGGATTGTGCCCCAGACCCGGTATGTGGCTCGGCTGGGGCTTCCGGCTTTTAATGTTAGGTTTAGGTGAGTGGTTTGGGTAGTGGCCCAGCTAGCATCCCTTCATCATATGGATAAGAGTAGCGGCATATGTTGCCAAGATGATGGATTCAGGTATATTGTTTGTAATACTTTTTAAGGTCCTCGAGAATAATTAATAAAGTGGCCGTATGCATCTCCCAGATGCAGAGGCCGGGGGTCATCCTCCTTTTCTAAAAAAAAAGCAGCTCTACTGGAATGTGCACCATGAGATGGTCCACTTAGGAAACGAAAACTGTGAAATTCTTTCATGAGGTGACCACTGTTAGAATTAATGTGGACATATATTTTGTACATGCAAAAAAGGAGGAGATCAAAATGGTATTTAATCCTTGCATGTCGGTAAGGATAAGCTGAGATTAGTAAATGCTAGCTGCAGCTTGTCTTAATTGATAAGGAAGTTGAAGAGGTAATAGCAAGAAGCGTAGTTTGGGTTTGCTATGGTATGGTCATATGTAAGTCTACAAACTAGGAGTAAAATAGTATGTTCTAGTACTAGAATAGTTTAACTAGTGAGACATGAGTTGTCTAAGACAGTTGCTAGAAGAGAGTCGGTTCACTAGGCTATATATAAGAGGTTCATGGTGTGTTGTAAACCAGCAAGCTTGTATCAGAAATGTAGCCGCAAGTCAAGCATAAGAATGAAATATATAGACCATATATGTGGTCTGTGTCATATATGCATATCTGTCTGTGTTTGAGAGTGTGAAGCATGTCTCAAGGAAGAGAGGGGAGTTGAGTTATTTAACTTCAACAGCCATTACAGCCTAAGGGCATCTCCAGTAGATGGCCCAAAATTTGACGGTTCAAAACCGGAGATGTAAAATTTAGACCGCCACAAAGTACGTTTTGAAGCTCCGAAAAAAGCTCAACTCCAATAGATGGTCCAAAAGAGCAACTCCAATAGATGGTCCAAAATGAAGATGTAAATTTCTTAAAACCACAAACTACTAGTCCATTCAACATAGTTCAAACATCAAATTCAACATAGCTTCATACATGAACTTCAACTACTACTTATTCAAACTACTAGATAAACTACTCCTCATCGTTGGAGCTGCGGAACTGCGCCCAAAACTCCTCCTTCTCCGGGTCGTCGCATCCCTCCTCCTCCTCCTCCGAGAAGTCTGCCCAGTCCTCCTCGGAAGAGGACTCGATGGGGATCACCGTCGAGAGACCGGCCTCGTCCTCCTTCTTCGCCCCCTTCTTCTTCTGCTCCGCCTCACGCTTCCAGTAGTACTCCAGCTCGGCCTGGACGTACTCCGGATGCTCCCGAGCAAACCTCGCCATCGCCTCCTCATCGGTCTCGCCAGCACTGACGACAACTGACGGCTTCTTGGTCGTCGTCTTCTTCGTCGAGATCTCCTTCATCTTGATGCCCTGCGGCACAAGCATCTCCTCTTCTGCCTGACTCTCGATCTCTGGGAAGTTGAGGTGCTACCGAGGCATCTTGGCACACCACACCGCCACGTCGTAGGCATGCGCGACCTCGTGGGTGGAGGGGTTGCCGATCCACCAACGCCTCCCGGCGTCGGAGAACTCCACTCCGAAGTTACCGGAGGGCTTCTGCCTCATGCCGAAGAAGCCCGACTCGCCCTTCGGCGTCTTCTTCGGCGCCATCGGAGAGCGGTGAGAGCGGTGGAGCGGCGGCGGCGTGCGGCCGGGGCGGTGGCGGACGGAGCCAGGCGGGGTGG
>NC_057811.1:46584684-46586410 GCF_018294505.1 Triticum aestivum | reverse complement strand
GGCGTGCGGCGGGGTGGCGGCGGACGGGCGGGAGATCGCGGGCGGGCGGGAAAGGAAAGGAAGTGGTGGTTGGGCGTTCGCGGGCGGCGGTTGGTTTTGGACCAGATGCACCTCGTGATGTAAATTTGCACCGCAAGGTGTTGTATTTTACATCACGAGGAGGCCACGGTCCAATTATTTTTTTATATGGACCGTCTGTTGGAACTGCGTTTTTCGCCTGAGATGGTCCAAAAGTTAGTTACTTTTACATTTAGACCATCTATTGAAGATGCTCTATGCCTATAAAAGAAATCTGGTTCCATCTCTTTCCAAAGTACATGCTCTTCAACCAGTTATCAAGAAGCCAAAGGTGCTATCATCTGGAGAACGTGCAGTTACAGCTTAGCTGTCTTTGCCAACCCCCATTTTGATAATTTTGATTTTAGGTACCACTCACCCCCCCTGCTTTCTCGAGATAATGAATTGATGATGTGGTCAAAGTCAAGTATATGTCTTGAGATAATGAATTGATGATGTGGTCAAAGTCAAGTATATCCCTATGGACCTGATGGCTTCTCTGAAGCACCGATACGCGCAGTCTGCCATGTCCATGTATAAAATGGCGGCAATACGGGGATACGCCTATCCCTCAAGTATCCCATCTTTTCCGGTTAAAAGAAAATGAAATAAATCAGGATACACCACAAGTACGCTGCTGATATGTCGTGAGCACGGGAGCAGCCATAGACAGGGGCGTGCGGGAAAGATAAGCAGCACGGGAGGGAAATTGCTGGCGCGGGAAATTGGGGGGCGGGAGGAGGATTTACGCATTTATCGTGAAGCACGCAGGAGAAAGATGTGAAGATAGAGAGAGGGAGAGACAGAACGAGAGGACACCTTGGTGCGGCGGCGAGCGGCGCCTCTTCCCATCATCCTCCATCACGTCCAGCTCCAGATTGTTCCCCGCCGCCCCATGATTGAGGAAAATTGGCTGCACCACCTTCCTCCAGCCACTCCTTCCCCTCCAGCCTCAGCAAAACCTTGGGCTTGTAAAATAGGGTCTAGCATATTATACATGTACATGTATTTGTATATGGATCTATTCAACCAACATAAAGAAATTTAAAGGATGCCCCAAAGTTTCTATCGGAGAGTCAAGACGAAAACGTGTGCAAACCCCTATGCATAAGTTCATAAGATCACTGAACCCGCAAGTTGATCACCAAAACATACATCAAGTAGATTACGTGAATATCCCATTTTCACCACAGATAAGCGCATGCAAGACATATATCAAGTGTTCTCAAATCCTTAAAGACTCAATCCGATAAGATAACTTCAAGGAAAAACTCAATCGATTACAAAAGAGTAGAGGGGGAGAAACATCATAAGATCCAACTATAATAGCAAAGCTCGCGATACATCAAGATCGTGCCGAATCAAGAACACGAGAGAGAGATATCAAACACATACCTACTGGTACATACCCTCAGCCCCGAGGGTGAACTACTCCCTCCTCGTCATGGAGATCGCCGGGATGATGAAGATGGCCACCGGTGAGGGATCCCCCCACCGGTAGGGTGCCGGAACAGGGTCCCGATTGGTTTTTGGTGGCTACAGAGGCTTGCGGCGGTGGAACTCCCTATCTAGGTTATGTTTTGGAGGTTTTAGTATTTATAGGAATTTTTTGCGCCGGGAACAAGTCAGGGAGGTGCCCGAGTCGTCCACGAGATAGGCTGGCGCGCCC
>NC_057811.1:46412842-46584372 GCF_018294505.1 Triticum aestivum | reverse complement strand
CTTCCGGCCCAACACTTTTACTCCGGTGTCTTCTTTTGGTCCATAAAAAATGTCAAAAATTGGCACGTCCATTGGACTCCGTTTGGTATTCATTTTCTGTAAAACTCAAAAACAAGGAAAAAACAGAAACTGGCACTGGGCTCTAGGTTAATAGGTTAGTCTCAAAAATCATATAAAATAGCATATAAATGCATATAAAACATCCTAGATGGATAATATAATAGCATGGAACAATCCAAAATCATAGATACGTTGGAGACGTATCAGCATCCCCAAGCTTAATTCCTGCTCGTCCTCGAGTAGGTAAATGATAAAAACAGAATTTTTGATGTGGAATGCTACCTAACATATTTATCAATGTAATTTTCTTTACTGTGGCATGAATATTCAGATCCATAAGATTCAAGACAAAAGTTTAATATTGACATAAAAACAATAATACTTCAAGCATAATAACCAAGCAATTATGTCTTCTCAAAATAACATAGCTAGCCAAAGAAAGCTCATCCCTACAAAATCATATAGTTTGGCCATGCTTCATCTGCGTCACACAAAATACTTAAATCATGCACAACCCCGGTTTCAGCCAAGCAATTGTTTCATACTTTAGAATTTTCAAAATTTTCAACTGTCACGCAATACATGAGCGTGAGCCATGGACATAGCACTATGGTTGGAATAGAATATGATGATGGGGGTTGTGTGAAGAAGACAAAAAAGGAGAAAGTCTCACATTGACGCGGCTAATCAACGGGCTATGGAGATGCCCATCAATTGATGTCAATGCGAGGAGTAGGGATTGCCATGCAACGGATGCACTAGAGCTATAAATGTATGAAAGTTCAACAAAAGAAACTAAGTGGGTGTGCATCCAACTTGCTAGCTCACGAAGACCTAGGGCATTTGAGAAGCCCATTGTTGGAATATACAAGCCAAGTTCTATAATAAAAAATTTCCACTAGTATATGAAAGTGACAATATAAGAGACTCTCTATCATGAAGATCATGGTGCTACTTTGAAGCACAAGTGTGGAAAAAGGATTTATTTTTTATTTGGCCTTTTTTTCTTTCCTTTTTCTTTTGGCCTTTCTTTTTTCTTTTTCTTTTTTTGCGACAATGCTCTATTAATGATGATCATCACACTTCTATTTATTTACAACTCAAAGATTACAACTCGATACTAGAACAAAGTATGACTCTATATGAATGCCTCCGGCGGTGTACCGGGATGGGCAATGAAACAAGAGTGACATGTATGAAAATATGCATGGTGGCCTTGCCACATATACGATGTCAACTACATTATCATTCAAGGCAATATGACAATGATGAAGTGTGTCATAATAAACGGAACGGTGGAAAGTTGCATGGCAATATATCTCGGAATGGCTATGGAAATGCCGTAATAGGTAGGTATGGTTGCTGTTTTGAGGAAGATATAAGGAGGTTTATGTGTGATAGAGCGTATCATATCATGGGGTTTGGATCCACCGGCGAAGTTTGCACCAACTCTCAAGGTGAGAAAGGGCAATGCACGGTACCGAAGAGGCTAGCAATGATGGAAAGGTGAGAGTGCGTATAATCCATGGACTCAACATTAGTCATAAAGAACTCACATACTTATTGCAAAAATCTACAAGTCTAAAACAAAGTACTACACGCATGCTCCTAGGGGAAGGGTTGGTAGGAGTTAACCATCGCGCGATCCCGACCTCCACACAAAGGATGACAATCAAAGAAACACCTCATGCTTCAAATTTGTCACACAACGTTTACCATACGTGCATGCTACGGGACTTGCAAACTTCAACACAAGTATTTCTCAAATTCACAATTACTCAACTAGCACTACTCTAATATTACCATCTTCATATCTCAAAACAATCATCAAGTATCAAACTTATCATAGTATTCAATGCACTTTATATGAAAGTTTTTATTATATCCCTCTTGGATGTCTATCATATCAGGACTAAATTCATACCAAAGCAAATTACCATGCTGTTCTAAAGGCTCTCAAAAATATAAGTGAAGCATGAGAGATCAATAATTTCTTCAAAATAAAACTACCGTCATGCTCTAAAAGATATAGGTGAAGCACTAGAGCAAATGACAAACTACTCC
Source organism: Triticum aestivum (assembly GCF_018294505.1). Classification (NCBI taxonomy): domain Eukaryota; kingdom Viridiplantae; phylum Streptophyta; class Magnoliopsida; order Poales; family Poaceae; genus Triticum; species Triticum aestivum. The sequence goes on along the minus strand of NC_057811.1, from coordinate 46,582,248 downwards.
GAAAGATATAAGTGAAGATCAATGAGTAGTTGAATAATTATGTAACTATGTGAAGACTCTCTAACATTTAATAATTTCAGATCTTGATATTTTATTCAAACAGCAAGCAAAAATAAAATAAAACGACATTTCAAGGATAGCACAACTCATGTGAAGAAGCAAAAACTTAGGCTCAACTGAGGCTAACCGATAATTGTTGAAGAAAAAAGGTGGGATGCCTACCGGGGCATCCCCAAGCTTAGATGCTTGAGACTTCTTGAAATATTATCTTGGGGTGCCTTGGGCATCCCCAATCTTGAGATTTTGTGTCTCCTTAATTCCTCTCATACCACGGTTTCCTAAATCTCGAAAGCTTCATCCACACCAAACTCAACAAGAACTCGTGAGATAAGTTAGTATAAACCAATACTAAATGCCTCTGCATATTTAATACTCCTATCCTCAAGTAGAATCATTAAACAAGCAAACATATGCAAACAATGCAAACATAACAGCAATCTGCCAAAATAGTACAGTCTCTAAGAATGCAAGATTCGTCATACTTCCCTATGTCCAAACATTATGAAATTCTACCACACTGTAGAAAATTTATTAGAGCTTATTATGCAAAAAGTTTCAACATTTTATCATATTCTGGCTTTTCTAGGGAATTTTTGCAACAACGATAAACTTTCTGTTTTGAAACAGCAACATGTATACTTGCAAAATAAGCATGGTAAAGGCTATCCTTGACATTTTTATTGAAAATAGAGATGCAAAACATTATTCCAAATAACAGCAAGAAAATACTAACAAAATAAAATGACGATTCAAGCAAAACACATATCGTGTGGTGAATAAAAATATAGCTCCAAGTAAAGTTACCAATGAACGAAGACGAAAGAGGGGATGCCTTCCGGGGCATCCCCAAGATTAGGCTCTTGGTTGTCCTTGAAAATTACCTTGGGGTGCCTTGGGCATCCCCAAGCTTAGGCTCTTGCCACTCCTTATTCCATAGTCCATTGAATCTTTACCCAAAACTTAAAAACTTCACAACACAAAACTTAACAGAAAACTCGTAAGCTCCGTTAGTATAAGAAAATAAATCACCACTTTTGGTACTGTTATGAACTCATTCTAAATTCATATTGGTGTAATATCTACCGTATTCCTACTTCTCTATGGTTCATACCCTCTGATACTACTCAAAGATTCATCAAAATAAGCAAACAACACAATGAAAACAGAATCTGTCAAAAACAGAATAGTCTGTAGTTATCTGTATCAAACGTATATTTCTCGAACTCCTAAAATTCTACCAAATTAGGAAAACCTGATAAATTTGTGTACCAATCCAGAGCAAAAAGAATCAGATCAAAAGCACGTTTCTGAGAATTATCAAAACTAATTTACTGGGCGCAAAAGTTTCTGATTTTCAGCAGGATCAACACAACTATCACTGTAAGCTATCCTAAAGGTCTTACTTGGCACTTTATTTAATTTTTTTTATAAAACATGATTACTACAGTAGCATAATCTTGTGAACACACAAAAACAGTAAGGGTGAATATTGGGTTGTCTCCCAACAAGCGCTTTTCTTTAATGCCTTTTTAGCTAGGCATGATGATTTCAATGATGCTCACATAAAAGATAAGAATTGAAACATAATGGGAGCGTCATGAAGAATATGACTAGCACATTTAAGTCTAATCCACTTCCTATGCATAGGGATTTTGTGGGCAAACAACTTATGGGAATAATAATCAACTAGCATAGAAAGGCAAAACAAGCATAACTTCAAAACTTTAAGCACATAGAGAGGAAACTTGATATTATTGCAATTCCTACAAGCATACGTTCCTCCCTCATAATAATTTTCAGTAGCATCATGAATGAATTCAACAATATAACTATCACATAAAGCATTATTTTCATGATGCACAAGCATAGAAATTTTACTACTCTCCACATAAGCAAATTTATTCTCGTCAATAGTAGTGGGAGCGAACTCAACAAAATAACTATCATGTGAAGCATAATCCAATTGGAAATTAAAATCATGATGACAAATTTCATGGTTATCTTTATTCTTTATAGCATACATGTCATCAAAATAATCATCATAAATAGGAGGCATGCTTTTATCATATTAAATTTTCTCATCAAAACTTGGGGGACAAAAAATATCATCTTTATCAAACATAGCTTCCCCAAGCTTGTGGCTTTGCATACCATTAGCATCATGGGTATTCAAAGAATTCGTACTAACAACATTACAATCATGCTCATCATTCACATATTTTATGCCAAGCATTCTATGTAATTCTTCTTCTAGTACTTGAGCACAATTTTCCTTCCCATCATTTTCACGAAAGACATTAAAAAGATGAAGCATATGAGGCAACCTTAATTCCATTTTTTTGTAGTTTTCTTTTACAGACTAAACTAGTGATAAAACAAGAAACTAAAAGATTCGATTGCAAGATCTAAAGATATACCTTCAAGCACTCATCTCCCCGGCAACGGCGCCAGAAAAGAGCTTGATGTCCACTACGCAACCTTCTCCTTGTAGACGTTGTTGGGCCTCCAAGTGCAGAGGTTTGTAGGACAGTAGCAAATTTCCCTCAAGTGGATGACCTAAGGTTTATCAATCCGTGGGAGGTATAGGATGAAGATGGTCTCTCTCAAACAACCCTGCAACCAAATAACAAAGAGTCTCTTGTGTCCCCAACACACCCAATACATGGTAAATTGTATAGGTGCACTAGTTCGGCGAAGAGATGATCATACAAGTGCAATATGGATGATAGATATGAGTATTTGTAATCTGAAAATATGAAAACAGCAAGGTAACAAGTGGTAAAAGTGAGCGTAAATGGTATTGCAATGCTTGGAAACAAGGCCTAAGGTTCATACCTTCACTAGTGCAAGTTATCTCAACAATAATAACATAACTGGATCATATAACTATCCCTCAACATGCAAATAAGAGTCACTCCAATGTCACTAATAGCGGAGAACAAACGAAGAGATTATGGTAGGGTACGAAACCACCTCAAAGTTATTCTTTCTGATCGATCTATTCAAGAGTCTGTAGTAAAATAACACGAAGCTATTCTTTCCGTTCGATCTATCCTAGAGTTCGTACTAGAATAACACCTTAAGACACAAATCAACCAATGTCACCTCAAGTAACTGTGGGTATGATTATACGATATGCATCACACAATCTAAGATTCATCTATTCAACTAACACAAAGAACATCAAAGGGTGCCCCAAAGTTTCTACCGGAGAGTCCAGACGAAAACGTGTGCCAACCCCTATGCATAAGTTCACAAGGTCACTGAACCCACAAGTTGATCACCAAAACATACATCAAGTAGATCACGTGAATATCCCATTGTCACCACAGATAAGCACATGCAAGACATACATCGAGTGTTCTCAAATCCTTAAATACTCAATCCGATAAGATAACTTCAAAGGGAAAACTCAATCCATTACAAGAGAGTAGAGGGGGAGAAACATCATAAGATCCAACTAAAATAGCAAATCTCGCGATACATCAAGATCGTGCCGAATCAAGAACACGAGAGAGAGAGAGAGATCATACACATAGCTACTGGTACATACCCTCAGCCCCGAGGGTGAACTACTCCCTCCTCGTCATGGAGATCGCCGGGAGGATGAAGATGGCCACCGGTGAGGGATCCCCCCTCCGGCAGGGTGCTGGAACAGGGCCCCGATTGGTTTTTGGTGGCTACAGAGGCTTGTGGCGGCGGAACTCCCGATCCAGGTTATGTTCTGGAGGTTTTAGTTTTTATAGGAATTTTTGGCGTCGGGAACAAGTCAGGGAGATGCCCGAGTCATCCACGAGATAGGCCGGCGCGCCGGTGGGGGGGGGGGAGGTGGGCGCGCCCCCCACCCTCGTGGATGGACCGGGACTCTTCCGGCCCAACTCTTTTACTCAGGGGTATTCTTTTGGTCCATAAAAAATCATCAAAAATTGGCACGTCCATTGCACTCCGTTTGGTATTCCTTTTCTTTAAAACTAAAAAACAAGGAAAAAAACAGAAGCTGGCACTGTGCTCTAGGTTAATAGGTTAGTCCCAAAAATCATATAAAATAGCATATAAAACATCCTAGATGGATAATATATAAGCATGGAACAATAAAAAATTATAGATACGTTGGAGTCGTATCAAGCCACTGATGATACATCATGTCAAATATGCTCTCGTTGACAAAACTCTTTCATAGCACCATTGGACTGATTAGTGCCATTATCAGTTATAATGCTATGGGGAAAACCAAAATGGAAAATCACCTTTTTGATGAATTGAACCGCTGTCGCAGCGTCACACTTACTAACCGGCTCTGCTTCAACCCACTTTGTGAATTTGCCAACCGCCACCAAAAGGTGGGTCTTTTTATCCTTGGACCTTTTGAAGGGTCCAACCATATCAAGCCCCCAGACTGCAAATGGCGAAGCAATTGGAATCATCCTCGGTACGTGAGCTCGTCTTGAGAATTTCTGACAACTATCACATTTACTAACCAAATCCTCTGCATCAGCATGAGCCGTCAGCCAATAAAATCCATGACGAAAAGCCTTGGCCACGAGAGACTTAGAGCCGGCATGATGACCACAATCTCCTTGATGAATCTCTCGTAGGATCTCATGACCTTCTTCAGGAGAGACACAACATTGAAATTCCCCCGTAACACTGCGATGATGCAACTCTCCATTGACAATAGTCATTGACTTAGCCCACCGGGTTATCTGCCTGGCCAAAGTTTCATCTTCAGGTAACTCGCCCCGGGTCATATACGCCAAATATGGAACTGTCCAATAAGGAATAGCATGAAGAGCCGCCACCAGTTGTGCCTCCGGGTTAGGAATAGCAAGATCTTCCTCTGTAGGCAGTTTGACTGAAGGATTATGCAGAATATCAAGGAAAATATTGGGTGGCACCAGTTTACGCTGGGATCCCAACCGGCTTAAAGCATCAGCCGCCTCATTTTTCCTTCGATCAACATGCTCCACTTGATAGCCCTTGAAGTGACCAATAATAGCAGCAACCTCTCAGCGATAAGCCGCCATGAGTGGGTCCTTAGAATCCCAAGTGCCAAAAACATGCTGAGGTACCAAATCTGAGTCACCAAAACACCTCACCCAGCTTAAGTTCATGTCCTTAGCCATCTGAAGACCATGGAGCAAGGCCTCATACTCAGCTGCATTGTTAGTACAAGGGAACCTCAACCTTAGAACATAACAAAATTTATCACCTCGTGGGGAAGTCAAGATAACTCCAGCCCCCGAGCCTTCCAACTGCCTGGATCCATCGAAGTGAATAGTCCAATATGTGCTATCCGGATTCTCCTCAGGCATCTGTAGCTCTGTCCAATCATTTATGAAGTCCACAAGTGCTTGAGACTTGATGGCTGTGCGAGGCACATTTTTCAAACCATGGGGTCCAAGCTCAATGGCCCACTTGGCTACCCGACCTATGGCTTCTCTGTTTTGAATAATATCCCCTAAGGGAGCAGAACTAACCACAATGATGGGATGACCCAGAGAATATTGCTTGAGCTTTCGACTAGCCATGAACACCCCATATACAAGCTTCTACTAATGCGAATACCTCTGCTTGGACTCAATGAGCACCTCACTGATGTAATAAACCGGCCGGTGAACCGGATATTCCTTGCCTGACTCCTTCTTTCCACCACAATTGCCACGCTGACAGCTCGGCTGTTGGAAGCCACATATAGCAACAAAGGCTCTTTATCAATGGGAGCAACAAGAACCGACGTCTCAGCTAACTATTTCTTCAAGGCCTCAAAAGCCTGATCAGCAGCATCACTCCAGACAAAGCGATCTATCTTCTTCATCATATGGTATAGAGGGTTAGCCTTTTCGCCTAGCCGGCTTATGAACCGGCTTAAGGCTGCAATACGACCCTCCAGACACTGAACATCACTGATACACGTTGGTTTAGCCAGGGAAGTGTAGCCTTTATTTTCTGCGGGTTAGCTACAATACCCCGTTCAGAAACCAGAAAGCCTAAGAGCTTGCCTACTGGTACGCCGACGACACATTTTTTCGGGTTAAGCATCATCTTGTAGACCCAAAGATTGTCAAAGGTCTCTTTCAAATCATCTAGAAAGGTTTCCTTCTTCCTGGATTTCACCACAATATCATCCACATAAGCATGAACATTGCGCCCAATCTGATCATGAAGGCAATTTTGCACACACCGCTGGTAAGTCACCTGGGCACTCTTGAGCCCAAAAGGCAAATACACATAACAGAAGGCTCCAAAAGGAGTGATGAAAGTTGTCTTCTCCTGGTCCTTAACTGCCATCTTGATCTGATGATAACCAGAATAAGCATCCAAAAAGCTCAAACGCTCACAACTCGCCGTAGCATCAATGATCTGGTCAATACGGGGAGAGCAAAAGGATCAGCCGGGCAAGCCTTGTTAAGATCCATATAATCCACACACATGCGCCAAGTGCCGTTTTTCCTAAATACCAGCACCGGATTAGCCAACCACTTAGGATGAAAAACTTCAACAATAAACCCAGACGCCTGTAGGGTAACGCAGAAGAAAACAATTTTTTTTCCATCCTACGCACCAGCCCAGAACCACTATGGAGACTGCATACAAGGTTTGATGTTTTTCGTTACCGACTCGTAGCGCAGCGGGAAGTAGAGTCGATGACGATCGGCGGTGCATATCCCCGCAGCTAGGATTTACAACCTCCCAACCACGAGGATGTATACCCTCATCTGCTCCTCAGACAGCCCTCCGGGAGGCGGTCGAACAACTCCCCGGACGGTGTCGCGGACAGCCCTTCGGGACGACCTTCGAAACTCGGATGGTCACACGGACAGCCCTTCGGGAGGCACTCACGAACTAAGACCGAAACTACGATCTCTCTACAGATTTGCACACATACGGTGTCATCTATCCGGTAGGGCTTTTCCGTCCAGAACTAGTTCCCACCGGAACCCAGACAGCCTTTCGGCTCTACGAAACTATTTCGCTGGGAGGGAGAGAGAAGCCAGATCATTCATGGCACTTGTATGTGAGAAGGGATGAGTGTGGAGGGCTGCCCCTCCACCTCTATTTATAGGAAATCCCAAGGGGTAGGGTAGTTTAACACAAAAACCCAAAAAGCACTTTCACTATTCATGACGACATTTTTCAGCGTCCGTTCGAACTGAAAATATTTGTGTGGGCTTAGAACATTTCCAGTACCCACCAAAATTATTTTCAACGTGTTCCAAAACAATTCTGGTTTAGTGATTTTCATCCGCGAAAAGCATCTGAAGTGGTTCCGGTAGCTCCGGAGCATATCCGGTTATTATCCCAGAAAATTCCAGAAAGCTTCCAGAATAATTCTGGCACCCTCCAAGAATTATCAGGCATGTGCCGAAACCAATTTGACTTTATGGTATCCCCTGAAACAACTTTTCAGTTTCATCAAAACTCATGCGATGACCTCTTTCCGCGGAACCTTTTCCGCTGTCCGAAACTTTTCTGGTGTCCGAAACTTTTTCGGTGATTCTCTCTCAGACTCCTTGTCTAGTATTTAGCAGATAGATGACCCTTAAGCGTGTGACCCTTTAGGTTTGGTGAAATATAGACATGACTGGAACCCTTTCCGATCAATGATCAACATCGGAGCCGTGGACACCCATATTGACCCCTATACCCACACGAATAAATATTCGAGTGAACCTCCAGTTGCCGTGTGCTATTCCTGTTGCTTCGCGATATGTTACAAATACCCGAGGTGAGACATGTTGGCATTCCCGTGGATCAACAACTTGTCCACCATGCTAGTTACCTCGTTACCGGTATTGTTCCCTTTTCTCGTTATCTTGCTCCGGCATCCCCGTGATCAAATCACAAAGTGTCTGGCCAGACGATGATGGATACCGTAACACCGAGAGGGCCCAGAGATATCTCTCCATCGTCGGAGGAGCAAATCCCAATCTTGAGCTATCAAGTTACTTGACACACTTTTCCATGAACCCGTAAGCCGCCGTAATAGCCACCCATTTACGGATGACGTTTAACAAACCCCAAAGTTCATGAAGCAAGCATGAAGAAACTCGATACTCTCATGGTCTAAGGAATCATGCAAACGTTAACCATCTCTGTGTTATGTACCATTAACTTGTGATGAATGAATCTCATAGCATAACATCAATCCGGGTCGACTCAACACAAATGTTCTCTTAACATTTTGCCCTCAAAGTTGCTGGCATAGACATGCCCATGATCAGGAAAACAGAACCATCATGCAACACTTGAGCTAGTCTTAGAGGCCAGACTAGGAATACTTCTTACCGTTTATTATTCCACACGTGCATATGAGTCTTCCTCCGAGCCTCGTGGATATTGTAGACTCAAGAATCATTGCAGTTATAGCATGGAACATAAACATAATATGAACTCGGAGATAAATAATACAATTTATTATTGCCTCTAGGGCATATCTCCTACAAACTCCCACTTGCACTAGAGTCAATAATCTAGTTAATGCTAATGCACTTTACACCTATGGCATACTGGTGTAAAAAAATGCTTCCCATGTGGTATAGCCTGATGTCCATCGGATCTGACAACTTCAGCTCCATGTGTATCTCTGCATATCCTCACATTTTCATGCTTTCACAAAATTCATATTTTGTGTGGACTTGGCTTTGTATATATGTGAATCATTGGTCGAAACCTGATTCCTCAGACTGAGTTATGGAGCAACTATCTGCAATAGTGTCCCATTGACCAAAGCCTTCTTGGAACCATACTAAGTTCATGAATGAACTATATGATTCAACATCTTTGCCTTTGTCGCTTCTAAAGCGGCAACATACTTCGCCTCTGTTATAGAATTCGCCACAGTAACTTGTTTGGAACCATTTCCAACTAACGTGCCACCATATTGTGTATTACACAAAACTCTTAACTTAAATCGAAAATCGCATGGAGAAAAGATGAAGACTGTATTGATGTAACATTTTACAACGAACTCTTCATGATCTCCGCTTGCGAGAAAACATATCATCAGTACTTACTCTAGTACTCAATGACATCTTTCACTGTTGTCCCATGATTAGTACTTTGATCACATTAGTATCCATACTCGCAACACCTTGGGAGTATCGGACGTATCTGGTTGTTTTACATACCATGGAATACATGATTAATCCAAACAGAAAAGTGTGTGGAATCTGCATCATGTATTTTGGTCATCAGTGTTTTGGGACACCGAGTCTTGCAAAAAACTCTTCTATGTGACTCCGGCAAGAATCACTCCCTGGCGGTTTTAAATGCTAAAAGGTTTTAGCACCTTGTCAATATGTATTCATTGCTTAGCCCTATTAGGTAAATCTATCTCCACAGATCATTATGCCTAATATTGAGGCTATTTAGCCTAAGCACTTCATCAAAAAACTATTTTCAAATGAAGTCCTAATTTGTGTCAAGAAATTTATTTCCAATTAACAATGTGTCAAGCACACAAGGTTTTTAGAAATATTATTACACTCCCACCTACTTTATTGAAATACAAGCATCTTCGTTACCCATTGATGAAGTCAAACCCCTTTGACCATTTCATCAAAGCACGAAGATTCCAACTCCATTTTGCTCTCTTCTGTCCATCGCTGGAACTCTGAAGTTTGCACCCTTACTAGCATCCTCTGGATAGACAAAATGCCTTGGACTGTAACAGATGCAAGTCCTTGGTTTCATTTCCATCAGATGGAAATCCTATTGTCATCCATGTTTCATATCTCATGATTGAAATATGTATTAATTGCTAGTTCAACCCGAACTGACTTTAAGCATCGCTACGATGAAAACAACCTCATCGTAGTCAACTCTTGAACTTGTTATTTCAACAAGAGAGCTTTATGGATAAAACATTTTTATCCGTATCAGTTTTAAGTTCCATAAATATTTGTTAGACTCTAAGTCTTCCGAATGGTGTATCAAGGTTTTAATCATGAATCACTTATATGGAAACTAACTCGGGTTGTATTGGCATTTAGCCAATTCCGGAGTCAGGGCCCATCAACGCTTCCTTGTGTGTCGTAGGTATAATGTTGTCTAACAACAATATCTCGTTTGCGCACCTGAGAGGTTTGCACGAGCCTTGCCTACGTGGTTCAGCTACAAGTTCGACCGAAGTTCATACATTTTATTGTAGAGACTTCCGTATCAGTCGCAATAGGAAACTCTGGAATTACTTCCAAGGTCTCCTTCCTTTGATCTGATGACGAAGATACTGTTTATCTCGACGAGTTGCACTATTCTCCCACTCACCTTTTTGAAAGAACCATTCTCTTTAAAAGCACACCGTTTCGCGGCAAAACTATTTGCCTCGGTATAGTGAGGGAGGAATACCCAACATTTTGGTATAACCTCCAAAGTAGAACTTGTCTGATTTGGAATAGGTTTGTAACCTTTTACAGAAGCCCCATATTCCAAATGTTAAGAAAAGATATAACATGGTTGGGAGTACCATACCATGGCTTCATTTCAACAGACCCGATGTAGCTCTTTTCAGTGTAAAAGCCACAGTCTCTAAAGCATCACTTTAAAAACGATAATGGCAAATTTATTTATGTCATCTTTGACCTTACCATGTCATAAATGGTTAGATTACATATCCACGGACTTTTCACTTGCAGTGGTGTTCCGGGAGGTGCAAGTTATGAAACCCCTTTCACAACTCATCAGACATTCGCTAAACATGTAACTCAAATATTCCTTTGTGCAAACAAATTGCAGAAACATAATTTTCTTGTTACAATAACTTCTACTTCATTTTTGAAAACCTTTCGAATGATTTCAAAAGATCCAGACTTACGTCTCATCAAGCAAATATCCATATATCTACTTGAGTCATTTCTGAAGATATATAAGTCCACTACTTGCAACAACATTTATTGAACTACACACATCAAAATGTATGATCACCAATAAGTTTGTTGCTCGTTCCTTATGGACTGTGAACGGTATTTCAGTCACTACACTTTTCGGAGAAAAGTTGCAAGTGTCAGATGATTCAAAATCAAATGACTTCAAAATCCATCACAATGGAATTTTTCCATGCGGGTTTCTCCAATGTGACCAAATACAGTGCCACACATGTGTGGTATTCTCATAGTCTTGCGACATTTAGCGTCAGTGTTATGGATGTCTGATATTAACATCAATATTAATAACATACATCCATCTTGGATGGAAGCATGGCCCTTCATGTTATTCATAATACTTAACAACAATTGTTGTTTTTATGAACAACTCTTATGCAACAAACATTGTGCAATGGGCTAGAGTGTATGAAACTGTAAAATGAATTATGAAAGTAAACCCAGAGGTATTGTATTATTATCAATATTCATAACATACATCTCATTCATAATGAAAGTATGGCCCTTGTGTTATTCATAACATCGAACATAAAAAGTTCTCTTATGAACAACCTTCTTGCAAGATACCTTATGCAATGGGATAGAGTTTGTAAAACTCGAAATGAATTATGAAAATAAATACAGATGGCAATACACCGATGGAAGGTATAGTAACATTTACTATGTTTCCTGTGTATACCTCAACCTCATTTCTGGCTAGCCTTTTAGGCCATAGTAGCTCTTACATTGATTCGTTACAGAATGCAATCGAGTGGGTATCTTTGTGATTAACTCACAATACCCAAGAATTAGTGATTAACATGTTTAACCATAATTCCCAAGAACTATATCTTTGACCAGCCTACTATACATCAGAAACTTGTATGACATTCATACATGAGCTGGATATTCCAGTCTTCTATCTTTCTGCCTTTATACTTCTAACAGTTTAACTTTTAGTATTTCTCCTACTCGCAAAAGAAGCACCCAACTTAAGAGTGGTGTTAGCCCTGGACTTCCTAGGCGTGTAAGTCATACTAACACCCTTTGGACACTTCCTTTCCCTTTAAGTTGTTGTTTTATTCACCTTTCATTATATGACAGGTGTTCTTCTGGATCCCTCTCTTATCAGTCTAATGCATAGTAAACACTTTACTAATAATTTGCAATCAAACATTGCTTTGGATATTTCATATCTTTCAGCCTTTGTTTGTATCTGAAAATTAATTTCCAGTTCCATGAATATCACATAACTATCCCAAACTTTCGAAGTTCGAGTTTCATGGAAGCAAACATATTTCACTTGACCGTAACAGAATTCTAGCTTTTGGATCGAAGGACGAGAGTCACATGATCCATAGCATTAGCGGGAGGATACGGAAAGCATGCGATAGGACAAAGTCCTTCTCGGCACTTTTGAGGACAATCCTCATATTATGTTACCAATCGTAAAGTTTTAACCAGATATTTAAGAGCTATTCAATTTTAATAGGGAAGGTGGAAATGCGAGCCATTATTCTACAACTATTTTGCATATAACACTTAGACAATGTTCATAATTAATTGCACTAAGAATTAAACATGTTAATTCAACAGTGCGCTCCCACTCAAATCAATATCTCTCAAAGTTGATTGTGAGTGATACAAGGCCCACATTTCAATTGTTCGCCATTGGTGTAACACCGCTGATGACGAAAAATCTCGACCGGTAGGCCAACTTGCCAATCACATCTCTATGTGACTCTTGTTCATCTTTCGATGCGTGTGTTCCGAGCTCATGACGGTCATGCCTGAACGTCAAGACAACCAAGTGATCTCGCTGCGAGGTCTCAACTCACCCGCCTCACACTTCTCTAATCGTTCGTACCCGTGTGACACGGCGCACCCCGAAAACATAGGTGCCGTGACGGTGCTACACTTGGGAGAACACTAACTACTTTGTATTTTTGTGAGAGATCACCCTAATAAAAAGCGACTACCGCGCAATCAAGAAGGGTGCATCATAAGGGATAAACATCTCAGGCAATTCATAATAGCATGATATGGTATAGCCCTTTCTGACGGAGAAGTATTTCATTTCTTCGTCTTCGGCATTCGTGTTGGTGTTCACCTTCGCGAAGATTGCCACCACCTTGTCGATGCACCAGATAATATTGCTATCTCCATAGCGTATAAAATTAATGCATTACTTAAGGTTGACACGCAGGTCATTAAAGTGCAATCATATGGCTCCAGCCATCATGCCGAATCATGACATGCATGTCATGTTAATCAAATTACATCATATAGTCATCTCATACATAATCGAATTAGTATGAGCACTGCTATACCACATCACATGCACATCCTGCAAAACCAAGTTAGACGCCTCTAATCGGTTTATGCAAAATTTATTTTACGTGGCTTCTAAGGTTTTGACTTAAACCGCAGCGACCAACGTTCATCATCAAGTATGATAGTTCATGTCGCTAGATTAACTTTGCAGGGTGTATGAAGCACGAGACAATAAAATCTCGAACCCCATACTAAACTTCGTCATACGCATGACCCCTGTGCAGATCATATCTGCATTGCCCTGTCGTCTGCGAATTTCATCTTTCTTTTGACTATGGCAGAACCCAAAGAACTGATAGCACTTCCATGATCAATCAGGATCACAGATTGCCAGAACTTTGTCAAATTCCACCATGCTGTCTCGAGATTGAGCAAAACGCAACTTCTAGGGAAGCAACAAGAACATCGGGTAACATATTTCATCTGTCACCCGCATAAATAATTTTCAGCAATAGATCTCATCTACTACCTAATTATAATATGCAATACCCATACATCTCTATGTATTCTACATCGCAACCTGCATCTACGCATAGCACGGCTCATGATGCCACTGTAGGGTAACGCAGCAGAAAACAAAAAATTTCCGACCTACGCACCAGCCCAGGACCACTATGGAGACTGCATACAAGGTTTGATCTTTTTCGTTACCGACTTGTAGCGCAGCGGGAAGTAGAGTCGATGACGATCGGTGGTGCAGATCCCCGCAGCTAGGATTTACAACCTCCCAACCGCGAGGATGTATACCCTCATCTGCTCCTCAGACAGCCCTCCGGGAGGCGGTCGAACAGCCCCCCCGGACGGTGTCGCGGACAGCCCTTCGGGAGGACCTTCGAAACTCGGACGGTCACACGGACAGCCCTTCGGGAGGCACTCACGAACTAAGACCGAAACTACGATCTCCCTACAGAGTTGCACACATACGGTGTCATCTATCCGGCAAGGCTTTTCCGTCCAGAACTAGTTCCCACCGGAACCCAGACAGCCTTTCGGCTCTACGAAAATATTTCGCTGGGAGGGAGAGAGAAGACAGATCATTCATGGTACTTGTATGTGAGAAGGGATGAGTGTGGAGGGCTGCCCCTCCACCTCTATTTATAGGAAATCCCAAGGGGTAGGGTAGTTTAACACAAAAACCCAAAATGCACATGAATGAAGTCCTTCCTCAAGGGCATAAGAGTGAAACCAAGGAACAAGAGGGGCTCCAAGGTGGAGCCCCAAGTGTGGCCGGCCAAACCCCTTGGGGGGCCCCCATGAGGGCCTCCCAATCCATCCATGTCATCCCTAGATCTTTTGAGTAAAGCCCCAAAAGGTGGCTTTCCATAAAATATCCCAAAAAGCACTTTCACTATTCATGACGACATTTTTCAGCGTCCGTTCGAACTGAAAATATTTGTGTGGGCTTAGAACATTTCCAGTACCCACCAAAATTATTTTCAACGCGTTCCGAAACAATTCCGGTTTAGTGATTTTCATCTGCGAAAAGCATCTGAAGTGGTTCCGGCAGCTCCGGAGCATATCCGGTTATTATCCCGGAAAATTCCAGAAAGCTTCCAGAATGATTCTGGCACCCTCCAAGAATTATCAGGCATGTGCCGAAACCAATTTGACTTTATGGTATCCCCTGAAACAACTTTTCAGTTTCATCGAAACTCATCCGATGACCTCTTTCTGCGGAACCTTTTCCGCTGTCCGAAACTTTTCCGGTGTCCGAAACTTTTTCGGTGATTTTCTCTCAGACTCCTTGTCTAGTATTCAGCAGATAGATGACCCTTAAGCGTGTGACCCTATAGGTTCGGTGAAGTATAGACATGACTGGAACCCTTTCCGATCAATGATCAACATCGGAGCCGTGGACACCCATATTGACCCCTATACCCACACGAATAAATATTCGAGTGAACCTCCAGTTGCCGTGTGCTATTCCTGTTGCTTCGCGATATGTTACAAATACCCGAGGTGAGACATGTTGGCATTCCCGTGGATCAACAACTTGTCCACTATGCTAGTTACCTCGTTACCGGTATTGTTCTCTTTTCTCGTTATCGTGTTCCGGCATCCCCGTGATCAAATCACAAAGTGTCTGGCCAGACGATGATGGATACCGTAACACCGAGAGGGCCCAGAGATATCTCTCCATCGTCGGAGGAGCAAATCCCAATCTTGAGCTATCAAGTTACTTGACACACTTTTCCATGAACCCGTAAGCCGCCGTAATAGCCACCCATTTACGGATGACGTTTAACAAACCCCAAAGTTCATGAAGCAAGCATGAAGAAACTCGATACTCTCATGGTCTAAGGAATCATGCAAACGTTAACCATCTCTGTGTTATGTACCATTAATTTGTGATGAATGAATCTCATAGCATAACATCAATCCGGGTCGATTCAACACAAATGTTCTCTTAACATTTTGCCCTCAAAGTTGCTGGCATAGACATGCCCATGATCAGGAAAACAGAACCATCATGCAACACTTGAGCTAGTCTTAGAGGCCAGACTAGGAATACTGCTTACCGTTTATTATTCCACACGTGCATATGAGTCTTCCGCCGAGCCTCGTGGATATTGTAGACTCGAGAATCATTGCAGTTATAGCATGGAACATAAACATAATATGAACTCGGAGATAAATAATATCATTTATTATTGCCTCTAGGGCATATCTCCTACACCGCCAAGAGCCGGGCCACTTCTTCGCCAATGGCCTTGCGCCTCTCTTCATTGAAACATTGAAGGAATTGCTTGACCGGTTTAAACTTTGGATCAATATTGAGAGTGTGCTCAGTGAGTTCCCTTGGTACACCTGGCATGTCTGAAGGTTTCCATGCAAAGATGTCCCGGTTCTCACGGATGAACTCGATGAGCGTGCTTTCCTATTTCTGATCTAGATTAGCTCTGATGCTGAACTACTTGGATGAATCACCAGGAACGAAGTCAACTAGCTTAGTGTCATCCGTCGACTTAAATTTTAACAGTGGGACATGCTCTGTGGTTGGCTTCTTCAAAGATGTCATATCTACCGGGTCAACATTATCCTTGTAAAATTTCAATTCTTCTGTTGCACAGACAGACTCAGAATAAGCAACATCGCCTTCTTCACATTCCAAGGCTCTCTTCCGGCTTGCATGCACTATGATGGTGCCCTTGTGACCCGACATCTTAAGTTGCAAATAAACATAACAAGGCCTGGCCATGAACTTAGCACAAACCGGCCGCCCAAACAGAGCATGATAAGGGCTCTTGATTTTAACCACCTCAAAAGTCAATGTATCAGATCTGGAATCATGATCATCTCCAAAGGCAACTTCCAAAGATATTTTTCCCACTGGATATGCCGACTTACCAGGCACCACGCCGTGAAAAACAGTGTTTGACGGCTTAAAATCTTTGCCAGTCAAGCTCATGTGATGAAAAGGTTCATAATACAGAATATTGATGCTGCTGCCCCCATCCATGAGAACTTTAGTAAATATGTATCTCCAACCTGAGGCATGACCACCAAAGCCAAGTGGCCCGGATTATCAACCCGGGGCGAGTGATCCTCACGACTCCAGAGAATAGGGTGTTTAGACCATCGCAAGTAACGGGGAATCGCCGACTCAACTTCATTCACTACCCTTTTATGGAGCTTCTGATCCCACTTGCATAAACTCGTGGTGAAAACATGGTACTGTCCACTATTCAACTGCTTCGGGTTACTCTGATAACCAGACTGCTGTTGCTGATTCCCTTGACCGGACTGTTGATTAAAACCACCTCGATTGCCTTGGCCCTGTAAACCGGAATTAGAACCTCCACCACCATAACCAGGACCGGGAGAGCCCGATCCTGTGCCGCCGTCCAGCCCATGATTGTTCTAGAAAAAAATGGAATTTCTATATTCCCTCATAACGAAGCAATCCTTCCAGAGGTGAGTGGCCGGCTTCTCCCGCGTATCATGCTTCGGGCAAGGCTGATTCATCATCGCCTCAAGATTGAATTTTGGCCCTCCAAACTAAGGGGGCGGCTTTCCCTTGCAGCGCTGACTATTATTCTGCGTATTGGTGTTGGCCATAAAATCCAAATTACCATCAGCCTTGCGCTTAACGTTGCCGCCCTGACTTGTCGGGTTATGCTGCTGCCCTTTCGTGTTGCTGCTCTTCTTTCCCTTACCCAGATTTTTATCATTAGACTCGGGGTCCTTGGTGTTGGGAATCGTAGCATAATTTAAAATTTTCCTACGCTCACCAAGATGCATCTATGGAGTCTACTAGCAACGAGGGGAAAGGAGTGGATCTACATACCCTTGTAGATCGCGAGCGGAAGCGTTCCAATGAACGTGGATGACGGAGTCGTACTCGCCGTGATCCAAATCACCGATGACCGAGTGCCGAACGGACGGCACCTCCGCGTTCAACACACGTACGGTGCAGCGACGTCTCCTCCTTTCTTGATCCAGCAAGGGGGGAGGAGAGGTTGATGGAGATCCAACAGCACGACGGTGTGGTGGTGGATGTAGCGGCTCTCCGGCAGGGCTTCGCCGAGCTTCTGCGCGAGAGAGAGAGGTGTTGCAGGGGAGGAGGGAGGCGCCAAAGGCTGTAGTGTGCTGCCCTCCCTCCCCCCCCTTTATATAGGCCCCCAAGGGGGGTGCGCAGCCCTTGGAGATGGGATCTCCAAGGGGGGGGCGGCGGCCAAGGGGGGAAGGGGTTGCCTTGCCCCCCAAGGCAAGGGGAAACTCCCCCCCCTAGGGTTCCCAACCCTAGGCGCATGGGGGGGAGGCCCAAAGTGGCGCCCCAGCCCATTAGGGGCTGGTTCCCCTCCACTTTCAGCCCACGGGGCCCTCCGGGACAGGTGGCCCCACCCGGTGGACCCCCGGGACCCTTCCGGTGGTCCCGGTACAATACCGATAACCCCCGAAACTTTCCCGGTGGCCAAAACTGGACTTCCTATATATAATTCTTCACCTCCGGACCATTCCGGAACCTCTCGTGACGTCCGGGATCTCATCCGGGACTCCGAACAACTTTCGGGTTTCCGCATACATATATCTCTACAACCCTAGCGTCACCGGACCTTAAGTGTGTAGACCCTACGGGTTCGGGAGACATGCAGACATGACCGAGACGCCTCTCCGGTCAATAACCAACAGCGGGATCTGGATACCCATGTTGGCTCCCACATGTTCCACGATGATATCATCGGGTGAACCACGGTGTCGAGGATTCAATCAATCCGTATGCAATTCCCTTTGTCAATCGGTATGTTACTTGCCCGAGATTCGATCGTCGGTATCCCAATACCTTGTTCAATCTCGTTACCGGCAAGTCTCTTTACTCGTACCGCAATGCATGATCCCGTGACTAACGCCTTAGTCACATTGAGCTCATTATGATGATGCATTACCGAGTGGGCCCAGAGATACCTCTCCGTTTACACGGAGTGACAAATCCCAGTCTCGATCCGTGCCAACCCAACAGACACTTTCGGAGATACCCGTAATGCACCTTTATAGTCACCCAGTTACGTTGTGACGTTTGGCACACCCAAAGCACTCCTACGGTATCCGGGAGTTGCACGATCTCATGGTCTAAGGAAAAGATACTTGACATTGGAAAAGCTCTAGCAAACGAAACTACACGATCTTTTATGCTATGCTTAAGTTGGGTCTTGTCCATCACATCATTCTCCTAATGATGTGATCCCGTTATCAATGACATCCTATGTCCATAGTCAGGAAACCATGACTATCTGTTGATCAACGAGCTAGTCAACTAGAGGCTTACTAGGGACAGGTTGTGGTCTATGTATTCACACATGTATTACGATTTCCGGACAATACAATTATAGCATGAATAAAAGACTATTATCATGAACACAGAAATATAATAATAACCATTTATTATTGCCTCTAGGGCATATTTCCAACAGTCTCCCACTTGCACTAGAGTCAATAATCTAGTTACATTGTGATGAATCGAACACCCATTGCGTCCTGGTGTTGATCATGTTTTGCCCTAGGGAGAGGTTTAGTCAACGGATCTGCTACATTCAGGTCCGTGTGTACTTTACAAATATCTATGTCTCCATTTTGAACACTTTCACGAATGGAGTTGAAGCGACGCTTGATATGCCTGGTCTTCCTGTGAAACCTGGGCTCCTTCGCAAGGGCAATAGCTCCAGTGTTGTCACAGAAGAGAGTCATTGGGCCCGACGCATTGGGAATCACCCCTAGGTCGGTAATGAACTCCTTCATCCAGACTGCTTCCTGTGCTGCCTCCGAGGCTGCCATGTATTCCGCTTCACATGTAGATCCCGCCACGACGCTTTGCTTGCAACTGCACCAGCTTACTGCTCCTCTATTCAAAATATACACGTATCCGGTCTGTGACTTCGAGTCATCCGGATCTGTGTCGAAGCTAGCGTCGACGTAACCCTTTACGACGAGCTCTTCGTCACCTCCATAAACGAGAAACATATCCTTAGTCCTCTTCAGGTACTTCAGGATATTCTTGACCGCTGTCCAGTGTTCCTTGCCGGGATTACTTTGGTACCTTCCTACCAAACTTACGGCAAGGTTTACATCAGGTCTGGTACACAGCATGGCATACATAATAGACCCTATGGCCGAGGCATAGGGGATGACACTCATCTCTTCTATATCTTCTGCCGTGGTCGGGCATTGAGCCGTGCTCAATTGCACACCTTGCAATACAGGCAAGAACCCCTTCTTGGACTGATCCATACTGAACTTCTTCAATATCTTGTCAAGGTATGTACTCTGTGAAAGACCAATGAGGCGTCTTGATCTATCTCTATAGATCTTGATGCCTAATATATAAGCAGCTTCTCCAAGGTCCTTCATTGAAAAACATTTATTCAAATAGGCCTTTATACTTTCCAAGAATTCTATATCATTTCCCATCAATAATATGTCATCCACATATAATATGAGAAATGCTACAGAGCTCCCACTCACTTTCTTGTAAACACAGGCTTCTCCATAAGTCTGTGTAAACCCAAACGCTTTGATCATCTCATCAAAGCGAATGTTCCAACTCCGAGATGCTTGCACCAGCCCATAGATTGAGCGCTGGAGCTTGCATACTTTGTTAGCATTCTTAGGATCGACAAAACCTTCCGGCTGCATCATATACAACTCTTCCTTAAGGAAGCCGTTAAGGAATGCCGTTTTGACGTCCATCTGCCATATCTCATAATCATAGTATGCGGCAATTGCTAACATGATTCGGACGGACTTCAGCTTCGCTACGGGTGAGAAAGTCTCATCGTAGTCAACCCCTTGAACTTGTCGATAACCCTTAGCGACAAGTCGAGCTTTGTAGATGGTCACATTACCATCTGCGTCCGTCTTCTTCTTAAAGATCCATTTGTTTTCTATGGCTCGCCGCTCATCGGGCAAGTCAGTCAAAGTCCATACTTTGTTTTCATACATGGATTCTATCTCGGATTTCATGGCTTCTAGCCATTTGTCGGAATCCGGGCCCGCCATCGCTTCTTCATAGTTCGAAGGTTCACCGTTGTCTAACAACATGATTTCCAGGACAGGGTTGCCGTACCACTCTGGTGCGGAACGTGTCCTTGTGGACCTACGAAGTTCAGTGCAACTTGATCCGAAGCTTCATGATCATCATCATTAACTTCCTCCCCAGTCGGTGTAGGCACCACAGGAACATTTTCCCGCGCTGCGCTACTTTCCGACTCGGAAGGGGTGACTATCACCTCATCAAGTTCCACTTTCCTCCCACTCAATTCTTTCGAGAGAAACTCCTTCTCTAGAAAGGACCCGTTCTTGGCAACGAAGATCTTGCCTTCGGATCTGAGGTAGAAGGTGTACCCAATAGTTTCCTTAGGGTATCCTATGAAGACGCATTTTTCCGATTTGGGTTCGAGCTTTTCAGGTTGAAGTTTCTTGACATAAGCATCGCATCCCCAAACTTTTAGAAACGACAGCTTAGGTTTCTTCCCAAACCATAATTCATACGGTGTCGTCTCAACGGATTTAGACGGTGCCCTATTTAAAGTGAATGCGGCAGTCTCTAAAGCATAACCCCAAAATGAGAGCGGTAAATCGGTAAGAGACATCATAGATCGCACCATATCCAATAGAGTGCGATTACGACGTTCGGACACACCATTTCTCTGAGGTGTTCCAGGCGGCGTGAGTTGTGAAACTATTCCACATTTCCTTAAGTGTGTACCAAATTCGTGACTTAAATATTCTCCACCACGATCTGATCGTAAGAATTTTATTTTCCTGTCACGTTGATTCTCGACTTCACTCTGAAATTCCTTGAACTTTTCAAAGGTTTCAGACTTGTGTTTCATTAGGTAGACATACCCATATCTACTTAAATCATCAGTGAGAGTGAGAACATAACGATATCCTCCGCGAGCCTCAACACTCATTGGACCGCACACATCGGTATGTATGATTTCCAATAAGTTGGTTGCTCGCTCCATTGTTCCGGAGAACGGAGTCTTGGTCATCTTACCCATGAGGCATGGTTCGCACGTGTCAAATGATTCGTAATCAAGAGACTCCAAAAGTCCATCTGCATGGAGCTTCTTCATGCGCTTGACACCAATGTGACCAAGGCGGCAGTGCCACAAGTATGTGGGACTATCGTTATCAACTTTACATCTTTTGGTATTCACACTATGAACATGTGTAGCATCACGTTCGAGATTCATCAAGAATAAACCATTGACCAGCGGGGCATGACCATAAAACATATCTCTCAAATAAATAGAACAACCATTATTCTCAGATTTAAATGAGTAGCCATCTCGAATTAAACGAGATCCAGATACAATGTTCATGCTCAAAGCTGGCACTAAATAACAATTATTGAGGTTTATAACTAATCCCGTGGGTAGATGCAGAGGTAGCGTGCCGACGGCGATCACATCGACCTTGGAACCATTCCCGACGCGCATCGTCACCTCGTCTTTTGCCAGTCTCCGTTTATTCCGTAGTTCCTGATTTGAGTTACAAATATGAGCAACCGCACCGGTATCAAATACCCAGGAGCTACTACGAGTACTGGTAAGGTACACATCAATTACTTGTATATCACATATACCTTGGGTGTTGCCGGCCTTCTTCTTGTCCGCTAAATATTTGGGGCAGTTCCGCTTCCAGTGACCACTTCCCTTGCAATAAAAGCACTCAGTCTCGGGCTTGGGTCCATTCTTTGACTTCTTCCCGGTAACTGGCTTACCGGGCGCGGCAATTCCCTTGCCGTCCTTCTTGAAGTTCTTCTTACCCTTGCCCTTCTTGAACTTAGTGGTTTTATTCACCATCAACACTTGATGTTCCTTTTTGATCTCCCCTTCCGCTGATTTTAGCATTGAATATACCTCGGGAATGGTCTTTTCCATCCCCTGCATATTGTAGTTCATCACAAAGCTCTTGTAGCTTGGTGGAAGCGACTGGAGGATTCTGTCAATGACCGCGTCATCCGGGAGATTAACTCCCAGCTGAGACAAGCGGTTGTGCAACCCAGACATTCTGAGTATGTGCTCACTAACAGAACTGTTCTCCTCCATTTTACAGCTGAAGAACTTGTCGGAGACATCATATCTCTCGACCCGGGCATGAGCTTGAAAAACCAGTTTCAGCTCCTCGAACATCTCGTATGCTCCATGTTTCTCAAAACGCTTTTGGAGACCCGGTTCTAAGCTGTAAAGCATGCCGCACTGAACGAGGGAGTAATCATCAGCACGCTGCTGCCAAGCGTTCATAACGTCTTGGTTCTCAGGGATTGGTGCTTCACCTAGCGGTGCTTCTAAGACATAATCTTTCTTGGCAACTATGAGGATGAGCCTCAGGTTCCGGACCCAGTCCGTATAGTTGCTGCCATCATCTTTCAGCTTGGTTTTCTCTAGGAACGCGTTGAAATTGAGGACAACGTGGGCCATTTGATCTACAATACATAGTGTAAAGATTTTTAGACTAAGTTCATGATAATTAAGTTCATATAATCAAATTATTTAATGAACTCCCACTCAGATAGACATCCCTCTAGTTATCTAAGTGAAACATGATCCGAACTCAACTAGGCCGTGTCCGATCATCACGTGAGACGGACTAGTCAAGATCGGTGAACATCTCCATGTTGATCGTATCTTCTATACGACTCATGCTCGACCTTTCGGTCCTCCGTGTTCCGAGGCCATGTCTGTACATGCTAGGCTCGTCAAGTCAACCTAAGTGTATTGCGTGTGTTCCGAGGCCATGTCTGTACATGCTAGGCTCGTCAACACCCGTTGTATGCGAACGTAAGAATCTATCACACCCGATCATCACGTGGTGCTTCGAAACGACGAACCTTCGCAACGGTGCACAGTTAGGGTGAACACTTTCTTGAAATTATTATAAGGGATCATCCTACTTGCTACCGTCGTTCTAAGCAAATAAGATGCAAAAACATGATAAACATCACATGCAATCAAATAGTGACATGATATGGCCAATATCATCATGCTCCTTTGATCTCCATCTTCGGGGCACCATGATCATCTTCGTCACCGGCATGACACCATGATCTCCATCATCATGATCTCCATCATTGTGTCTTCATGAAGTTGTCACGCCAACGATTACTTCTACTTCTATGGCTAACCGTTTAGCAACAAAGTAAAGTAAATTACATGGCGTTATTCAATGACACGCAGGTCATGCAAAATAATAAAGACAACTCCTATGGCTCCTGCCGGTTGTCATACTCATCGACATGCAAGTCGTGATTCCTATTACAAGAATATGATCAATCTCATACATCACATATATCATTCATCACATCTTCTGGCCATATCATATCACATATATCACTTGCTGCAAAAACAAGTTAGACGTCCTCTAATTGTTGTTGCAAGTTTTTACGTGGTTTGTAGGTTTCTAGCAAGAACGATTTCTTACCTACGTATGACCACAACGTGATTTGCCAATTTCTATTTACCCTTCATAAGGACCCTTTTCATCGAATCCGTTCCGACTAAAGTAGGAGAGACAGACACCCGCTAGCCACCTTATGCAACTAGTGCATGTCAGTCGGTGGAACCTGTCTCACGTAAGCGTACGTGTAAGGTCGGTCCGGGCCGCTTCATCCTACAATGCCGCCGAAACAAGAAACGACTAGTAGCGGCAAGAAGAATTGGCAACATCAACGCCCACAACTTCTTTGTGTTCTACTCGTGCATAGTAACTACGCATAGGCCTGGCTCATGATGCCACTGTTGGGAATCGTAGCATAATTTAAAATTTTCCTACGCTCACCAAGATGCATCTATGGAGTCTACTAGCAACGAGGGGAAAGGAGTGGATCTACATACCCTTGTAGATCGCGAGCGGAAGCGTTCCAATGAACGTGGATGACGGAGTCGTACTCGCCGTGATCCAAATCACCGATGACCGAGTGCCGAACGGACGGCACCTCCGCGTTCAACACACGTACGGTGCAGCGACGTCTCCTCCTTTCTTGATCCAGCAAGGGGGGAGGAGAGGTTGATGGAGATCCAACAGCACGACGGCGTGGTGGTGGATGTAGCGGCTCTCCGGCAGGGCTTCACCGAGCTTCTGCGCGAGAGAGAGAGGTGTTGCAGGGGAGGAGGGAGGCGCCAAAGGCTGTAGTGTGCTGCCCTCCCTCCCCCCCCTTTATATAGGCCCCCAAGGGGGGTGCGCAGCCCTTGGAGATGGGATCTCCAAGGGGGGGCGGCGGCCAAGGGGGGAAGGGGTTGCCTTGCCCCCCAAGGCAAGGGGAAACTCCCCCACTAGGGTTCCCAACCCTAGGCGCATGGGGGGGAGGCCCAAAGTGGCGCCCCAGCCCATTAGGGGCTGGTTCCCCTCCACTTTCAGCCCACGGGGCCCTCCGGGACAGGTGGCCCCACCCGGTGGACCCCCGGGACCCTTCCGGTGGTCCCGGTACAATACCGATAACCCCCGAAACTTTCCCGGTGGCCAAAACTGGACTTCCTATATATAATTCTTCACCTCCGGACCATTCCGGAACCTCTCGTGACGTCCGGGATCTCATCCGGGACTCCGAACAACTTTCGGGTTTCCGCATACATATATCTCTACAACCCTAGCGTCACCGGACCTTAAGTGTGTAGACCCTACGGGTTCGGGAGACATGCAGACATGACCGAGACGCCTCTCCGGTCAATAACCAACAGCGGGATCTGGATACCCATGTTGGCTCCCACATGTTCCACGATGATATCATCGGGTGAACCACGGTGTCGAGGATTCAATCAATCCGTATGCAATTCCCTTTGTCAATCGGTATGTTACTTGCCCGAGATTCGATCGTCGGTATCCCAATACCTTGTTCAATCTCGTTACCGGCAAGTCTCTTTACTCGTACCGCAATGCATGATCCCGTGACTAACGCCTTAGTCACATTGAGCTCATTATGATGATGCATTACCGAGTGGGCCCAGAGATACCTCTCCGTTTACACGGAGTGACAAATCCCAGTCTCGATCCGTGCCAACCCAACAGACACTTTCGGAGATACCCGTAATGCACCTTTATAGTCACCCAGTTACGTTGTGACGTTTGGCACACCCAAAGCACTCCTACGGTATCCGGGAGTTGCACGATCTCATGGTCTAAGGAAAAGATACTTGACATTGGAAAAGCTCTAGCAAACGAAACTACACGATCTTTTATGCTATGCTTAAGTTGGGTCTTGTCCATCACATCATTCTCCTAATGATGTGATCCTGTTATCAATGACATCCTATGTCCATAGTCAGGAAACCATGACTATCTGTTGATCAACGAGCTAGTCAACTAGAGGCTTACTAGGGACAGGTTGTGGTCTATGTATTCACACATGTATTACGATTTCCGGACAATACAATTATAGCATGAATAAAAGACTATTATCATGAACACAGAAATATAATAATAACCATTTATTATTGCCTCTAGGGCATATTTCCAACACTTGGTACTATCAGAGTCAGCATACTTGACGAGAGCCGCCATTAGCCTCCCCATGTCATTGTAGTGGCGTTTAAGCTGCCCCAGTTTCTGCTTAAGGGGCATGAAACGACAATTTTTCTCCAACATCAGGACTGCTGAACCGGCATTGATACCATCCGATGAGTGTAGGATGGCTGAAACCGGCGCACCCAATGGGTTGTTGACTTGCCCTCACCTTGGACACAAGAGTCCAAATCCACGATTGACATAGGCTGCTTACACGTGTCTTTAAAATTCTGGATAAAAGGGGCTTTTAACTCGGCCCATGATCTAATGGAGGTTGCAGGCAGCCCTTTCAACCAAGTATGAGCCGTCCCATCCAACATCATGGTGAAATACTTAGGGCATGCAGCATCGCCAACATCCAGCATCTCCATTGCCATCTCATAACTCTCAATCCAAGCTTCAGGGGGGTTGATCTGATGTGTAATTAGGCACTTTACGAGGACCCTTGAAATCCTTGGGCAAACGCTCGTTACGCAGAGCCGGCACTAAACATGGCACACCCAAGGTTCTAGAGGTCACGCCTGCCTCCACCGAAGCTGACGGATAAACCGGAGAATGTTGATGAGCCGCTTGCTGAGCCGCCAGATCGGCCTCCCGACGCGCTCTGCCCTGATCCACCAAAGTCTGAGCATCGGCACCACCACGTGCCGGGTCATGCCCACGAGGTTGGTTACGAAGCTGTTCACTGCTTGAAACAACCGGTGAGTCAATGTGCCTGCTATAACTCCGGCTTGGACGAGGGGTTGAGTGAATCCGCTCGCGGTTGTAAGAATAAGCCGCCTGTTGAGCCACAGCTGTCTGAAGAAGCTCTCTGGCCCTCCGTGTCTCTATCGCCGTTGGAGACTCACCTTCAACTGGTAGAGCCGCCAATCGCGTTGCCGCAACAATCATATTATCCAAAGGGTTAGAATAATGACCCGGAGGTGTCGGACCATATTGAGGTGGAGTATTATTCAAACGTGGCGGGTCCATCGCACGTGGCTGAACCAGCGTTCCAGTCCCAGGCACTTTGACCGCCCGGTTCACCACCGGTGGGTCACTGGTCCCTGCTCCAGGTGTGTTGAAGAGGTTCCTTGGCTCATAAACCGGGGGTAGATGACTCTGGTGCCTCCTCCTCATGATCTCATTTTGAAGCATTCTGATCTAATATGAGCTGGAAGGACTCTGCCTGAATCCGTTGTGCCTGGGCGTCCAAAGCAGCCCGCTCTGCAGCCATCCTAGCATTCTCAGCCGCCAGCTCTTCCTTGGCTTGAGCTATCTCATCACGTAGCCTTGCCACAACCACCTTGTGTTGTTCTTGGATTTCCGGGGTTACCTCCACCCCCATCAGAGTCGCCAAAGCCTCCAATGACTCTGTCAAAGCTTGAGCCGGCGGGCGTGCCGCGCCGCTAGCACCAGCCACCGCCGCGGCCGTTGAGCTGGAGGTCATAGCCGCAGCGGTTGTTGAACCAAGCGCCGGCTGTGTGCCGGCAAGGAAGATCGTGACCCTATTCGTCGGCTCATAGGGGTCCGAAATACTGTCACCATCGGAACAGCCCCCAAGCCGACCGTCTTGCAGTTGATACAGTGAATTAGTCTCGCCTGTGGATGATTCACCATCAGAGTAGATGGCCGTCTCACCACCAGACACATATCCTTCTTCAACTTCTGCCCCATGGATGAAACCAACAAAGGCACGCTACACGGCGGGTTGAACTCGGGCGGGTCGTGCACGCTGAGCCGTCTCGATGATGTCGGTGCAGACGTCCGGCTCAGGGCCCGGTTCGCCGATCTTGCCGATGAAGACGTGGATTCCGCCGAAGGGGACCCGGTACCCGTACTCCATTGAGCCGGTCTCGGGGCCCCAGCCTGCATCGTCTATGTAGAGTTTGCGCGACGACTCTTGGTCATCCGGCCCACAGCGTATCCCTTGATCCCTTCAAAGCTGCCCATCCAGAACTCGAAACCACTTTGTGCTCGCCCCACGATGGGCGCCAACTGTCGTGGAATTGTCACGGAAGATGTCCTAGCGGAAGGACTTAGTCGTGGAGCCATCGCAACTAGGTTAGCTTAAAGGGGTTAATCGGGAAAAAGGACACAGAGACTTTATACTGGTTCGGCCCCATATGGTGAAGGGAAAAGCCTAATCCAGTTTGAGGCCGTATTCCTAGGGTTTCGATTACCAGGAAGCGAATACGCTTGACCTAGTTCTCGATCTCTTGTTTCTTGCCCTAAACCGCTGCCGGGTCGTCCCTATACATACACAGGTTGACGCCCGGTGGCTCATGGAGTCCCGGCCACCTCATACACAAGTGTCCGGCTCGGTGACTATCTATGCTTGCCTTACAAAACAAGTCATATACATATGGTGGTTCATCCTCTTGGGCCTCAAGTCGCCTCTGGGTCTTGGGCCGTCAACGGGCTTGTATGATCCGCCATATTTATTGATGAGTCGCGAGTGGTATGACCCGGCCCCTCCTGTGCGGCCCATACCCAATAGTGATATCCCCAACACATGGCATTGTGGTTGGTGATCTTAAATGAAGCATTATGGGATTGTGGACGCTTCTCAAATACGCCTAGGGCATCCGGTCAGATGAGTACCTTTTGAGATGCGTTGGAGACTTGTGAATTCACTAACCTGGCCTTCATTGGCCTTCTGTATACATATGATTATAGAAGATGTTGTAATGCAAATGTCAAGGTGCGTCTTGACAAGGCTGCAGCCAGTGGCGGCGCCACGGTAGGGGCGACTATGGTCGGCCGCCCTGGGTAGCCGAAATCCCGTATACGAAAAATACGGTTCATTTTCTACATGGGCCGATACAAGTGGGGATTTGCACTGGACTGCGCTGTCACACCCACGCCCAATAGCAGCCCATAGCCCAATCTTTAGCCCGGCCACAACTCAATCCCCCGAACAGGTACAAAGGCAGTCCCAGGTACAGCGCCTAGCGAGACTAACCAGCCGGCGCTGGCACGGTGCCACAGAGCTCCGCCTCGCCCGGCCCCAGGTCGCCCGGCCGGCACCTGATCCAAATCCACCGTCCACGGATGGGCAAACCAAAACAATATGTCCCGAGCGTGGCCTGTGTGGGAGGAGGCAGCGGCAGCAGAGCATCTAGCTCGTGCAAAAGCGGAACTACAGCTTGCAAAATCAGCAAGCGCAATCAGCAGGTTTCAAACTATTTGCTTACTTGTTCTAAGACATATATTGGTATCTAGACTGTTCACCTGCTGTAGGCATCTATTAGTCATGGAGTTGGACATTCTGAGGTATGGAATGAATGATTCAATCATTGGAATCCATGTTAGTAGTTCTCTGTGACGTTCATGTTAGATTTTGTCATTTTTGGTTGTTACATCACTCAGTTGTCAGGAATCTTGAACTGTTCTAAATCATTGGTTATGTTAATTTTCGAGTGCGTCAAGATTCATATTTGAATTTTATGAGATTTGGTTCAGCCGTCTTGCAATTGTCAATCAAAAATTTTACACCTCAAATGTTTCACCCTGGCTAAGTTCAATTCCTAGATCCGCCCCTGGCTGCAGCTGATATGGGCTGCCGGAAGCTTTTTCCTGTTGCAATGTTAAAACATCTTGTTTCACCAAGGTCCGACCAATATCTGTTGTTAGTCAAAGGTGATGTTGTTTCTGATCAAGGCCGAAAGTCAAGTGCCACCAGTACCAGATCCTGTGGGAGAGGGAATTGGTACTCCGGGAGATGATCTCAACGGCATGGGGTGAGGGTGCATAGAAGCTTAATCTGGGTGATTTTGTACTGCTCTGGGAATGAATTATTTGCATGAGTGGAGCCATACAAAGTTTGGTAATGTGACTTGTTATATTGACAAGTGCATAACTAAACTAGAGGGGCTCATGAACATGAATGCTGACATGTCAAAATTGCGGAAAGAAGAGGATAAATTAAATTAATTGCTCTACCTGTGAGGAAATGGTGTGGCTACAAAGGTCGCAGACCTAGTGGTTGGAAGAAGGTGATCGTAACACAAAGTATTTTTTTGCTCCAAGGACAAATTGGAGAGCCAGAACGACAACATTAAGAAGTTGATGGATGTGAATGGGATTGAGCACGTGGGTGAGAACATGAAGTATCAAACACATATTTTGAAACAATTTTCCCTACTGATGATACGCTTGACCCCTCTGCAATCATTGATCTCCATCTAGCGAAGAGTTAATGATGAAATTAATGCTTCTTTGTGGGGTGTCTTCTTTGCGCAGGAAATTGGAGATGTCCTATTCCAAATGGGGCCGTTGAGATCGTCAAGCCGTGATGGTTTCCTTGCATGATCGTCAAGCCTAGAGGGGCCCATGAACATGAATACTGACATGTCAAAAGAAATTGGGTTCTCATTCGAGATGAGGTAACTGCGTGGTGAGGGAATTATTCTTAAGGGAGTTATGCCTGATAATGTTAATGATTTTTGTATCCTAAATATCCCAAACCCGGAAAGATTTCTGCCCAATAAGTCTCTCTAACGTTACTTACAAGGTGGGGCTAAGTTCCTTGTAAGAAGACTCCGACCACGATTGGATGGCATTATCTCACCCACACCGAGTGTGTGTCACATCCCTAGCCTTACCTTGCACTAGGCTAGCACATGTCTGTTGCAGCATGTTTAAATTTTATTTAAAACTGAAATGGGGATTGATCAAACCCTAGCACCAGAAAGAACTCAAATAGGTTCAAATAAAATCTTTTTCAAAGAACCCAAAATGCCTTTGAAAATGTTCATGATTTCTGATAAAGGTGAAAACCTCTGCCAAAAATGATGAGCATATTTCTTGGCCATTTATGGATTTTTAGTTAAATCATATTGTATTTGAATTGAAGCATTTAATGCCTATAAATATTTTAAATGCTTCAATACTTATGAAAGCAATTGGGGGCAGTTGGAAATAATTCTAATAGTGCCCACAATTATCTTCAGGAATTTTCAAAATGAGTTAGTATTTCTACTAATACAAAACAGATCAAATAAATAGAAAGCACAAACAGAATTAGAAAGGAGAGAGAGAGAAGGACTCACCTGGGCCCCTCACCTGGACTTACCTGGCGCCCCACCACGGCTCAGGAGCTGGCCCAGCCCACCAGAGCCGCCACCGTCTCCAACCTCGCGCCAGAAGAACGCCAGAGGGACGCCGGGCGTGTGTTCGCCGCACGCCGGCTCGCGCCCGCGCCACCTCCTGCTTCCCGCCGCTTCGCCGATGCGGCTGTGAACGCCACGCACCACCCCTCGACCCCCTCGCTCCTCTCCCTCACTCTCTGCTCTCTCCCTCGCCCTCTGCTCTCTCTCCCTCTCTGCCCGAGTGGAGCTCGTCGACGCCGCTCGCCGTTGCCGTGGCCACCGAGCCCCCCCCTCGCCTAGCTAGGATGCCCAGCAGCTCCGCCACCTCGCGCTACGCCTCTCCACCGAAAGAAGCCACTCCAGACGCCCTGCAACGACTGCATCGTCATCGTCTTCGAGCTTCGGCCGCCGGCAACCCCACCGTCGATTCGACGCCGTCCGTGCCTTCCCGAGCTCGGCGAGAAGCTCTTCGTGACCGCGGTGAGCCCCCGGTCATTTCCCCCCTAACCCTGCCCCCGTTCGGTCGCCGTAGCCGTCGCCCCCTTGCTTACCATAGCCATCGCCGCACGGTCTCGTCGCCGGCGAAGCCCCGGTGACCAAATGGCCCCGCGCGTGCGTCCGTTGCACTCGCAACGCCCCGTGGAGCAACACTAGCGCGACAGCCAACTCGTTTGCATGCCGCAGCGCTAACCCCGCACCCACCCGATCTCCGGCCGCCGCCATAGCTCGTCTCTGGCGAGTTTCCGGCCACCCCGCGCCCTCCAACTTCGGTTGGATGCGGTCGAGCACGGGCTCCCTCCTGGTGCCCTCAGCGCAACCAGCCGCTGCCCCTAGCGCCACCCCAGCGAGTCGCCGCCGCACTGGATGGTTGCCGGCGACCCAACTCCGGCGTACCGACGTGGACATCATTAGTGCTAACCGCTACCAGCTATGCACCCCCTAATAGGCACTGAAAGTGGGCCCAACCACTAGTCAAACCCTAGTCAATGATGGGTTTGACCGGGATTAGCCCTGTGTGACTGACCAGTGGACCCCACTGGTCAGGTTTGACCTGGACCAGCCGCTGTTGACTTGCTGACGTCATCCTGACGTAGTGCTGACGCAATTAGTCATTTTCTGGATTAAATTTAATTCAGGAAATTCCAGAAAATGCCCTAAACTTCTAAAATTCATAGAAATTCAACCGTAGCTCCAAATGAAACAAATTATATATGAAAAATGATCAGAAAAATCCAATCTATCCATCTGCACTGGTTTCATGCATGTTGGAGCAACTTAACCTTGCTGTTTAGGACAAATCATGTAAATGGCATTTGAATTTCCACATATGGAGTTTGAATTTGAATCTTGGATTCAAACCAACTCCATTTAATATGTTGCTAGTTGCATTAGCTCAAAACACATTCATATTGCCATGTCATAGCATGCATCATATTGTGCATTGCATTGATCGTGTTTCTTCTCTGTTTGCCGGTATTGTCCCCTCTCAGTAGACGTTGCTTCGACGATGCGATCGATGACACCGATGAAGAGCTATACTATCTTCGGAAGTGTCAGGCAAGCATAACCCCTTGTTCATTCCGATACAATCCCACTCTCTCGCTCCTGCTCTATTTTACTGCATTAGGAAAACAACGTTTCATCTGTTACTTGCTGCGGTAGTTGAACCCCTTTCTTCTGCATGACCTGTCATTGTCACAGTAAATAGATGAAACCACTAGCATGAGTAGGAGTTGTTTGAGCCCTGATGTGCCTACTCATTCATGCTTGTTTGTCTTGCCTGCTATTGCTTAGAGTTGTGTCAGGTCTAATTCATCGGGAATGAATTGGAATGTGGTGAACATGTCTTACTGTTGAGAGCTAAGTGTGTGAACACGATTAGGTAAAGGTAGCGGTGAGAGGCCATGTAGGAGTACATGGTGGGTTGTCTCATTGAAACCGTCCTCGGGAACTGAGTTCTGTGTTTGTGATCCATGAACAGTTACTACCACACATTGGAATGCTTAAGTGCCCCTCTCGACTTATTAATCAACTTGATCTCTGTCCAGGAGTTGCAACTAGTTTCTGGTGTTTGTAGGTAGTGTTAGTAGTCTACCAAGTGGCACCCGGTACAGGTGGGCTTGGGACAGACTAGGCACACGTGGCCTGGTGTACCGAGTGGCACCCGGATGGTGGGCTCGGGAACCCTGCACACATCGTTTGGGGCCGTGAGCGACACCCCGGCCGGATCTCCTTGCGGATGGAACCCGAATAGGCGATAAACCTGGACCAGAGACTTGTGTGGTTAGTCAGGTCGTGGCCGACTCCCTCGCCAGGCTTCCGCTTGAAGGTTGCCGAGGTACACGACGTGTACATGGTGGTAAGTGGCGAGAGCGTGTGTGACGAAGTACACCCCTACAGGGTTAATATGATCTATTCGAATAGCCGTGTCCGCGGTAAAGGACTTCTGGGTTGCCTATAACAGTTCATAGACAAGTGAAAGTGGATACTCTAAAATGCGCAAGATAAGCGTGAGTGCTATGGATGGCGTTCTCGTAGGGAGACGGGAGCGGATCCATAGTGGTGTATTGATATGGTGAATATGTGGACTCGTGTGCGCCACCTCAAAAGAGTTACTTGCAGTCGTAGTTCAGGATAGCCACCGAGTCAAAGCTGGCTTGCTGCAGTTAAAATCCACTACCCCCTTTGTTGATACCGATGCATATGTAGCTAGTTCTGATGTAAGTGTTGCTGGGTACATTTGTACTCACGTTTGCTTATTTTATGTTTTGCAGAGAGACGTCAGTCTCGCTAGTAGTTCCGTGTGGACTTCGACGTTTAGCTTGATACCTCAGCTACGATCTTGTGCCCTCGGCAGGATCTGGTAGATAGTCAGGCTTCTCAGCCTTTTTCATTTGTAGATGTCTGTACTCAGACATGTTAAGCTTCCGCATGTGCTTTGACTTGTATGCTCTGAATGTTGGGTCATGAGACCCATGTTTGTAATATCCGGCTCTTCGGAGCCTAATGAATAAATACTCTGAGTCGTAGAGTCTTGTTGTGATGCCATGTTGTATTTGCACATATCGAGCATATTGTGTGTATGATTGAAATGCTTGGTATGTGTGGGATCCAACAATCTAGTTGTCTATCCTTAGCAGCCTCTCTTATGGGGAAATGTAGTCTAGAGCCTCCTTGAGCCATAGTAGTCCGCTACAGCCCGGTTCACCGGAGTCCTGCTAGCCCAGCACTACTACTCTGGACACTTGACTGGCCGGCATGTGTTTCATATCGTTCCTGTGTCTGTCCCTTCGGGGAAATGTCACGCGGTGACATCCGGAGTCCTGCCTAGCCTGCTACAGCCTGGGTTCCCGGAGTCCTGTTAGCCCGGTGCTATAGCCCGGATTCGCACGCTGCGGACCGACACGTTCGATGTTGATTCATGTATGCCTGTCCCCATACGTTAGTGCCGCTTTGGGTTCACGACTAGCCATGTCGGCCCGGGTTCTCTGTCATATGGATGCTAGCGACATTGTCATATACGTGAGCCAAAAGGCGCAAACGGTCCCGGGCCATGGTAAGGCGACACCCGTGGGAGTACCGTGCGTGAGGCCGCAAAGTGATATGAGGTGTTACAGGCTAGATCGGTGTGACTTGGAATCGGGGTCCCGACAGCTTTGGTATCAGAGCCTGACTGCCTGTAGGATTACCTAGCCAAACTGGTCGAAGTCGAGTCTAGAAATGCTTTAGTTATGTAAGGGAATTGATTGTGGAAGGGAACGTAAGGCTCTTTTTACTCCTTATACCTTATGCCCTTCTGATCTGAGTCATCCTCTTCTCTTCTACGGGGATTAAGAACTAGGCTTCTCATCTTTCTATCAGGATCACGTGTTGCTACTCTGTAGACTTATAGGATTGACCGATTTAAGCCTCAGTTCAGTTCCTACTACTTCTGTATGTTCATAGTTGGTCTCGGAACCTCGATATTGTGATTCTGAATGGTTATGCCACCATTTTTGCAGGATGTCTCAAATCATTTTGAGCATTCACAGCCGTTATGCTGTCCGAGTCATCCCAGGTTTCTAAACAATCTGATGCATTTGCAAAATCCTTTCCCTCTGTTTTTGCGTCCCTTTGGGCCAGATTAAGCACACTACCGGTGCGTTGAGGCACTCTGTTGCCTCGACATATATGTTGGAGTTATTATTACGACCCTAGGTGTCTTAGAGGATCACCTAATAATCTAGCCATGTTTTGTGTTCCCAGTGTGATGATTCTGGCCATTATTCTCGAAAGGATCCCGTATGATGCTATTTAGTAGTAGGTATTCTACTCCTGGGTTCTTGAACCCAAGATTCACTCTACTTAATTCGTGTAGGTAGTGTTTGCTAATTCCCTTAGGATATTAGTAACCTTTGCGATAGTCCTCGAGGTCTGTGGTATATCGTTCTTCAAATACCATGAACTGCTTATGGCAGAAGTTCTCTTGAACCGAAAGATCACAACCAGAGTGCTCTTGACGAGTTCTCCATTCACATTGTGAATCTACCAGTCCTTCTCCTTCTGCATGGGTTATCCGGAAGAAATACGTTGAACTTGTTCGACATACTAATCCATGCATCCACAACTCAGATAATCATATGTTCTTTTGGGTTGTCCCTCTTTAGTTATTTTCTGGCCCTCGTCTATCAATTGATAGTCAGGGGTAATTGTGCATTTGTGTTATCGATGCCTATTATTCTTGTGGTCTGTCAAGCCATTCTAATCCGGAATGACTAGGAGAAACAAACTCCAGTACCTCGTCCATCTCTGGGATTGGGTCAAAGTAGTTGTTTTCCGCAGATCAAATGCCTAACCAGCTTTTGTTCTGTTCTACCTCGGAGTATTACCCCCTTTATGTCAGAATTGTCATGAGAATTGCACCATCTCTCACGAATTCTTAACGCAGTGATACTTCTCGCCATCATTGCTCATTCCTCGGTTCCGTGTTGTCACAACCGGAATACCGACAAGTGAACCGTGATGTGTGAAATCAATACTCTGAGCAACTCGTTGCTTGGTAGTTAATGGCAATACTCTCATTCTTAGCGTGCTGGTTATTGAATCATCATCCTAAGATTGATCGTGCTACCTGGTCCTTATTTTTGGTGCACTCTTCAATCAATGAGTTAGGATTTTTGTCAAACCCTTGCTCAGTAGATCATATCGTCTTGCCCTGAAAAGCAAGATTGTTCTCGAGCTTAGTAACATATCGGTGGTTCGTGATTTTCCGAATATCTTCTCAGAAGTATCACCAGGTTGTCACCCGACCGCTATGTTGAGCTCGTAATCAAATGGTTTTCCTATAAACCACCCCTTCTCCAGGAATCCGTGTTGGATACCCCTGAGCTAGTTGGTTAAGCCAAACAACAACTTGGAGAGTTGGAAGATAAAAGCTTGTCCCACCTAGTTCATCTTAAGGGATATCTTGTATGGGTGTTGAAGAAAGATGGTATTTTCATCGATTAACCCTCGTGATCAGTTAATGGAGCTATCACCTTATCCAATCTTTGATTTGAGTATGGGCTATCCTCAAATCAAATCATAACCAACGATATTCGTAATGTTGTCTTACGTGGTTGTTTCCTCGAGCATACACCATTATATTCTTTGGGTTTGACCAATTCTATCGCTTTGTTCACATAGTTGTGGAATTCCATCTTCATGGAAATTTGGATGACCCGTTGTTGAGCCCATCGGCAATATTTTCATCTTGTCCATGATTCATGTTGAGCATTAAGCTAGTGTTGGAAACTTTGAAAGCATCTCTTCATGCTAGCTCATGAAGTATATGTTTGGATGAAAGAAGTGACTTCCTCTAGTTCATGTGCATTTGAAGCAAGTTGCCGCCGTGAATTCAAGAAAGTTTGTTTTGCTCCCTCTGGAATCATCCCAAGTCAGCCAAGCATGTGCAAAGTATTCTGTGGTTTGATAGACTGATCATCTCCATTCCATATGTATTCCCTAGCACACCAAGCCACTGACTGATTTGTTCAATGAAGAGAAGTCTATGCTTGGGATCTAATCCATGGGCTTGCGTAAAGACTTCGTTATCCTCAATGATGGTTCCCAACTAGAACTCGGTAGTGTTTCATTGTAAGACTACTATGTGGTCATGCTTTTCTGGGACAGCGTGCTCACATGTATGTAGCAGAACCAGCTCATGTTTTGGAGCTTGCTACCGTAGCTCATTTCCCGAGAATCTCGTCGACTTGTGTTGCAAACTTTCATTTTTCTCTCCAGACTTGATGAGTCTGGAATATCTTGACACCAACCAGATCTGAATCTCAGGCAGATATGATGGTTGGAACGTTTCCCAAGAACTATAATATTGGTCTCTCTGTAACCGGTAAAGTGGATGCCGTGGCCGACACACCCAGCTGGAGGACCTATTATTGTATTGTTTTGATTGAGGAAGTTGGCTACCTCCCCATAAGGATTTCGCAGGATTTAGTCCAGTAGTTATTCCTTATGGATTCTTGCGCTCCCGAAGTCCGACCTCTTACTTGATGTTCTATGTACCAAACCATTTTAATAAATGGGTTGCACTAGCACATCAAGGAGAGCATTAGAAGCGGAGTGCTAAATGTCTCTCGGTCGATCATCCAGATTCTGTTTCCTTAGCCTCGCTAAGGGGAAGTCTGACAAGATGTTATCTTCCTTTGTATCCGCATTGTCCATCACTATTCATCATGGTAGTAAGATATGATGCCAGGATCCTCGGCACGGATATTGGTAAAACTTGATGAACATGGAAATGCTCAAGTTCTTGAGAGCACGCGCAAGCATTAGGTGTCATCATCGGCACTAACTGGGATTGGCCCCAATTTCCTCGGTTATGTTATAACCTTTCCAATAGTGGAATCACTCTCTACTGTTGGGTTTCTCCCCAGTTACTAGAATCATTCCCATCATTTGCATTCTGTTCCCAGCTTGCATCTCAGTAATTACTGTTTAGGATCAGCTTCAAAAGTGGTCCTACTATGGGTCCCATCCATCCCCAATAAGCAAAATCATCCATGGTGTTGTCTTCAACAAGGTAGTCCACATCATTCCTTCTGGTATGAGTATGCCATTCTTTCGAATTCGTTCACACGATCGTTTGTGATTGCCTTAAGCTGGTTTAAAGAGTTTCAATGATCTTTGAATCAAAAGTAATTCTTTTTGCCACTTAAGGGGATATTCTGCGAGTCATCTTCCTTAATATGTCTCGTTATGGTATCATGGCAACTCAACTCCTCACTACGTTGACAACCGTTCACCACCTTCGTAAGTGTGGAATTGTTGCCTACCCAGTGAACCTTCGTCATCTGTTTCACTCCATCCCTCTGGATGTATGATTTGTGCCTCAGCTCAAGGGATGTTACTATGTCCTATTCCGTGAGTTCATCGTGAGATGCTCAATCTTCGAGAAGATCGATTCCTATAGAGTTTCTTCTGTCGTCATCATGTTGGATGAAGATCCCGAAAGCAAAGACGACAAGATCAATTTGAAGCAATGAGTCAACATCTTCGATGAGGGTATTGGATCGAGAAGATTGTGTTAGCTTTTGTGTCCCCTTTTCCTCTTACCCTATGCTTGAATCTCGGGACGAGATTCTTGTTTTAGTGGGGGTGAGTTGTCACATCCCTAGCCTTACCTTGCACTAGGCTAGCACATGTCTGTTAAAGCATGTTTAAATTTTATTTAAAACTGAAATGGGGATTGATCAAACCCTAGCACCAGAAAGAACTCAAATAGGCTCAAATAAAATCTTTTTCAAAGAACCCAAAATGCCTTTGAAAATGTTCATGATTTCTGATAAAGGTGAAAACCTCTGCCAAAAATGATGAGCATATTTCTTGGCCATTTATGGATTTTTAGTTAAATCATATTGTATTTGAATTGAAGCATTTAATGCCTATAAATATTTTAAATGCTTCAATACTTATGAAAGCAATTGGGGGCAGTTGGAAATAATTCTAATAGTGCCCACAATTATTTCAGGAGTTTCCAAAATGAGTTAGTATTTCTACTATTCAAAACAGATCAAAGAAATAGAAAGCAGAAACAGAATTAGAAAGGAGAGAGAGAGAAGGACTCACCTGGCCCCTCACCTGGACTTACCTGGCGCCCCACCATGGCCCAGGAGCTGGCCCAGCCCACCAGAGCCGCCACCGTCTCCCACCTCGCGCCAGAAGGACGCCAGAGGGACGCTGGGCGTGTGTTCGCCGCACGCCGGCACGCGCCCGCGCCACCTCCTGCTTCCCGCCGCTTCCCCGACGCGGCTGTGAACGCCACGCACCTCCCCTCGATCCCCTCGCTCCTCTCCCTCACTCTCTGCTCTCTCCCTCGCCCTCTGCTCTCTCTCCCTCTTTGCCCGAGTGGAGCTCGTCGACGCCACTCGCCGTTGCCGTGGCCACCGAGCCCCCCCTCGCCTAGCTAGGATGCCCAGCAGCTCCGCCATCTCGCGCTACGCCTCTCCACCGAGAGAAGCCACTCCGGACGCCATGCAACGACTACATCGTCATCGTCTTCGAGCTTCGGCCGCCGGCAACCCCACCGTCGATTCGACGCCGTCCGTGCCTTCCCGAGCTCGGCGAGAAGCTCTTCGTGACTGCGGTGAGCCCCCGGTCATTTCCCCCCTAACCCTGCCCTTGTTCGGTCGCCGTAGCCGTCGCCCCCTTGCTTACCATAGCCATCGCCGCACGGTCTCTTCGCCGGCGAAGCCCCGGTGACCAAATGGCCCCGCGCGTGCGTCCGTTGCACTCGCAACGCCCCGTGGAGCAACACTAGCGCGACAGCCAGCTCGTTTGCATGCCGCAGTGCTAACCCCGCACCCACCCGATCTCCGGCCGCCGCCATAGCTCGTCTCCGGCGAGTTTCCGGCCACCCCGCGCCCTCCAACTTCTTCGGTTGGATGCGGTCGAGCACGGGCTCCCTCCTGGTGCCCTCAGCGCAACCAGCCGCTGCCCCTAGCGCCACCCCAGCGAGTCGCCGCCGCACTGGATGGTTGCCGGCGACCCAACTCCGGCGTACCAACGTGGACATCATTAGTGCTAACCGCTACCAGTTAAGCACGCCCTAATAGGCACTGACAATGGGCCCAACCACTGGTCAAACCCCAGTCAATGATGGGTTTGACCGGGATTAGCCCTGTGTGACTGACCAGTGGACCCCACTGGTCAGGTTTGACCTGGACCAGCCGCTGTTGACTTGCTGACGTCATCCTGACGTAGTGCTGATGCAATTAGTCATTTTCTGGATTAAATTTAATTCAGGAAATTCCAGAAAATGCCCTAAACTTCTAAAATTCATAGAAATTCAACCGTAGCTCCAAATGAAACAAATTATATATGAAAAATGATCAGAAAAATCCAATCTATCCATCTGCACTGGTTTCATGCATGTTAGAGCAACTTAACCTTGCTGTTTAGGACAAATCATGTAAATGGCATTTGAATTTCCACATATGGAGTTTGAATTTGAATCTTGGATTCAAACCAACTCCATTTAATATGTTGCTAGTTGCATTAGCTCAAAACACATTCATATTGCCATGTCATAGCATGCATCATATTGTGCATTGCATTGATCGTGTTTCTTCTCTGTTTGCCGGTATTGTCCCCTCTCAGTAGACGTTGCTTCGACGATGCGATCGATGACACCAAGGAAGAGCTATACTATCTTCGGAAGTGTCAGGCAAGCAAAACCCCCTTGTTCATTCCGATACAATCCCACTCTCTCGCTCCTGCTCTATTTTACTGCATTAGGGAAACAACGTTTCATCTATTACTTGCTGCGGTAGTTGAACCCCTTTCCTCTGCATGACCTGTCATTGTCACAGTAAATAGATGAAACCCACTAGCATGAGTAGGAGTTGTTTGAGCCCTGATGTGCCTACTCATTCATGCTTGTTTGTCTTGCCTGCTATTGCTTAGAGTTGTGTCAGGTCTGATTCATTGGGAATGAATTGGAATGTGGTGAACATGTCTTACTGTTGAGAGCTAAGTGTGTGAACACGGTTTGGTAAAGGTAGCGGTGAGAGGCCATGTAGGAGTACATGGTGGGTTGTCTCATTGAAACCGTCCTCAGGAACTGAGTTCTGTGTTTGTGATCCATGAACAGTTACTACCACACATTGGAATGCTTAAGTGCCCCTCTCGACTTATTAGTCAACTTGATCTCTGTCCAGGAGTTGCAACTAGTTTCTGGTGTTTGTACGTAGTGTTAGTAGTCTACCAAGTGGCACCCGGTACAGGTGGGCTTGGGACAGACTAGGCACACGTGGCCTGGTGTACCGAGTGGCACCCGGATGGTGGGCTCGGGAACCCTGCACACATCGTTTGGGGCCGTGAGCGACACCCCGGCCGGATCACCTTGCGGATGGAACCCGAATAGGCGATAAACCCGAACGAGAGACTTGTGTGGTTAGTCAGGTCGTGGCCGACTCCCTCGCCAGGCTTCCGCTTGAAGGTTGCCAAGGTACACGACGTGTACATGGTGGTAAGTGGCGAGAGCGTGTGTGACGAAGTACACCCCTGCAGGGTTAATATGATCTATTCGAATAGCCGTGTCTGCGGTAAAGGACTTCTGGGTTGCCTATAACAGTTCATAGACAAGTGAAAGTGGATACTCTAAAATGCGCAAGATAAGCGTGAGT
This sequence comes from Triticum aestivum, assembly GCF_018294505.1. Taxonomy (NCBI): domain Eukaryota; kingdom Viridiplantae; phylum Streptophyta; class Magnoliopsida; order Poales; family Poaceae; genus Triticum; species Triticum aestivum. The sequence goes on along the minus strand of NC_057811.1, from coordinate 46,540,257 downwards.
GCTATGGATGGCGTTCTCGTAGGGAGACGGGAGCGGATCCATAGTGGTGTATTGATATGGTGAATATGTGGACTCGTGTGCGCCACCTCAAAAGAGTTACTTGCAGTCGTAGTTCAGGATAGCCACCGAGTCAAAGCTGGCTTGCTGCAGTTAAACTCCACTACCCCCTTTGTTGATACCGATGCATATGTAGCTAGTTCTGATGTAAGTGTTGCTGGGTACATTTGTACTCACGTTTGCTTATTTTATGTTTTGCGGAGAGACGTCAGTCTCGCTAGTAGTTCCGTGTGGACTTCGACGTTTAGCTTGTTACCTCAGCTACGATCTTGTGCCCTCGGCAGGATCTGGTAGATAGTCAGGCTTCTCAGCCTTTTTCATTTGTAGATGTCTGTACTCAGACATGTTAAGCTTCCGCATGTGCTTTGACTTGTATGCTCTGAATGTTGGGTCATGAGACCCATGTTTGTAATATCCAGCTCTTCGGAGCCTAATGAATAAATACTCTGAGTCGTAGAGTCTTGTTGTGATGCCATGTTGTATTTGCATATATCGAGCATATCGTGTGTATGATTGAAATGCTTGGTATGTGTGGGATCCGACAATCTAGTTGTCTATCCTTAGCAGCCTCTTTTATGGGGAAATGTAGTCTAGAGCCTCCTTGAGCCATAGTAGTCCGCTACAGCCCGGTTCACCGGAGTCCTGCTAGCCCAACACTACTGCTCTGGACACTTGACTGGCCGGCATGTGTTTCATATCGTTCCTATGTCTGTCCCTTCGGGGAAATGTCACGCGGTGACATCCGGAGTCCTGCCTAGCCTGCTACAGCCCGGGTTCCCGGAGTCTTGTTAGCCCAGTGCTACAGCCCGGATTCGCACGCTGCGGACCGACACGTTCGATGTTGATTCATGTATGCCTGTCCCCATACGTTAGTGCCGCTTTGGGTTCACGACTAGCCATGTCGGTCCGGGTTCTCTGTCATATGGATGCTAGCGACATTGTCATATACGTGAGCCAAAAGGCGCAAACGGTCCCGGGCCATGGTAAGGCGACACCCGTGGGAGTACCATGCGTGAGGCCGCAAAGTGATATGAGGTGTTACAGGCTAGATCGATGTGACTTGGAATCGGGGTCCCAACAGCTTGCTCATTATATTAAGCAAGAAAACGATCCCACAAAAAGTTTCTGCGCTTATAAGCTTGTTTTGTCCGAAGCATAGGATGAGGTGCACTAGAATTACCTTAGGGAGGTGATGCAAAATATGAGTTTCGCTCACAAATAGAACTATCTTGGATTCATTTGCACCGTCGTGTGGGCTATGGAAAGGTGACCCATGCATTATCCACCTATTTATTCCTTTTTCGTTGTTGATGGCCTTTCTGCTCTTTTCCATAGAGGAATTGCACTTGGTAATGTTACTCCCATTAAGGTATGACGAAGAGCCCCGGGGATCTCCCACTTGCTAATAGTTGATGATACTTTGATGTTCTTGGAACTAAAACCAGTCAATTCAAGTAAAAAAACTATTTTGGATTCTTATGCATCTGCCAGTGGTCAGCTGCTCAATCTTGCAAAGTATTCTATTCTTTTTGGAGGCCCTTGCCCTACCTTCCAGCAAATTAATGTTTATTTTGTGCTTCAAACAAATAATAAGTTTGGGGAAAAACTATTTGAGAATCCCCACTCCGGATGGTCGAATGACAAAAGGGGAATTTCAATATATTCAGTCCAAGTTATCCATGCTCATGATGTCATGGGGCTTCCCATCACAAGGTGGTAAGAAGTTCTCATTAATTCCATTGTGCAGTACATTCCCACTTATAGTATGAGTATCTTCAAGCTTCCTCTCAGGTTGTGTCGTGACTTAAATCAAATGATTAGGAATTTCTTGGGGGCTCTTAGAAGGGCAAAAGGAAAGTCACTGGAGATCGTGGGATGATATCATTAATCCAAAATGAATTGTGGGAATTAGTTTCCGGGACTTCTGGTTATTTAACCAAGCGCTTCTTGCACACCAAGCTTGGTACATGTTGACCATATCTGACAGCTTGGGTGCTCATGTGCTATGTGCAAAGACTAGCCAAATAGTCGCTGGAGGATACTATATTCTTAGCTAACCCTGCTTCTTGGCAAGGTATAAAGCATGGTCTTGACCGCCTCAAGAAATGGCTTATTTGGAGGATTGAGAATGGATCCCAGGTTCATATCTGGTGGGATAGGTGGATATCGAGGAAGCCCTCACTCAAAGTAATTTCACTTAAGGGTCGATGCTAGTTAAGATGGACTCTGAGCTCCTAGATATTTATGGTAATTTGGATGCTACTATAGTTCAGCAATATCTCCCACTTCAAGCTTCAGAAATTCTAAAAAACAAACTTTCGGCATGGAACCATGAGGATTTTATTACCTAGGCGTGGGTGAATCATCAGGAGTCTTTTCTGTCCGCCATGCATACAAGCTTGCCTTTGAGGAGTTGCATCAATCAGTGCAATGTTCATCAAGAGTAGCTCACTAGATGGAAATCATACTACGTGGTCTGCTATCTGGAGTCCCCAGCACCACCGAAGGTTCGTATATTTGTCTAGCGGGTGATGATGTAGGGAAAACCCTAAGGTGTGGCCCGATATTCACGATTGGAGGTGGATTTGGGGGAAATCATGAAGAACAAAAAGAACATAAAGTGGGACACAAAAGAGGAAAACTACTCAAACAAGGTTCACATCATACATGTCATCTCCAAACATCCAAGGTAAGATACACATGAAGTCAGCGATATGCGCAACACAGGGTCTGAATGGTTACCAGAAGTCACATGTATTATGCCAGAATGACTTCGTCTTCACTTCTCGATGTTGCTTTGCAGGATTTGGTATGTCAAAATTGTACATTTTAAGCCCGGGCCTTCACTAGAAGTTTCCAAGAGTTTCCTATCTATTTATGTGAAGTCCATTTTGGCGCTGGTCCAAGCTCCTGAGAAGGATCGACTTAAAGGAAAAGTGATTGTTGACGAGGCACTAGTCCTTCCAAGCTAGTCGTATCCAGTTTGCAAGATGCAACTCATGATCGATGGTTAGCACCTGATAATGGATGGGTCGTGCTCAAGACTGATGACTCTTTTGTGGAAGCTAATGACTACTAGCGGTGGTATGATTTTGTGGAAACATTCTGGAGCAATTGTTTTTCTGGTTGCCGTCATTTTTTTCAACTGCCATGATGCTTTGGAACCTAAACTGCTAGCTATAAAGAAAGTTTTATGTTTGCTTCTCAATGGAGTCAATTACCTCTTGCCATTGATATTTGCATACAAGCTATGAATTTGATAAAGAACGGGAATGTGGGCAAATTGAGAAATTGTTTTAGAGTTCATGAGATTAGTTCACTCAGGGAACAACAAAATTCTAGTATTACTCACATTAAATGTACTCATGTCTGTAATTCAATTTATGGAAAACTTTGGTAGGAGTATGGGACATGTTCCCGTGTGGCTATGATCTGGCCCTAATGAAGCCATCAATTTTTTTAATATTGATCGTAGTGCTGTTACATGAGTAATACAAGTATTTTCCCAAAGAAAGGAACATACGTCGTTGACACGGAAGCAATGGCACATAGTGGGCGTTATCCTTGGTAATGGCTCTGAAACGCACAATGTTGCAGGTGGTGAGTGATTACCTGGAAATGATGGTGAACCTAGAAGAAGGCAGACGGCTCTCTGTCTCCTATCGAGATTAGGCTAGCATGTATGGATGCCCTTGTTAGCATGTATGAAGCCCCACCAGGCCTGCACGGTTCAAAAAAAGATTGTTTGGTTGCCTGGGCTGCATTTTTCTCCTGGCACGCGTGATGTTTAAAGCACTCCCGTTCTAGGATGATGGGGAATGACCGAATTGGCTATTTTCCAGAGCTAGGCCCTGGCAAGCCACGTGTATCTCTCCCCTGCACGCCTGGGTAAGTGCTGGAGACAGTTCATGTCGTCTTGAACACACATTACCTCCAACTCCTCTCTTCCCTCACTACTCGAACCCATTCAAACCTCACTCTCTCATACCTGCTTTGGTGTCTCCGATGACCACCCCACCAATGTGCCACTCCAATCCCATTTGCGCCGACCCGAGAATCATAGGCGCTAGAATTCCTAATGGTAGATGACATTGACCACGATTGGTTGTTGGCGGCTATCATGTCCTCGTCCCCCTTTTGTAGGAGGTCACGGTCCGGGGCCATCGCTCTTGTCAGGCTTTGGTCGTGTGCAAGCGGCCGCCGGTAGTTCTTTTGTTGAGGCGGCGATGTTTTTGATGGATGTTGCGGGTGCCGACACCTCGGTCGTGGACGCGGCGGTGATTTTCATTCCCATGCCAGGGTTTTCTACCGTCATTTTGGTCGGTATCTCGACTACAGCGGCCTGACCTCCAATGTAGCATGGTGATGAGGGTTGCGGCAATGGCGGGGTTATCGGCTTCAGTTGTCACCATGTATGAGGTGGGTTGGGCCAATGTTCCCATCCAGGTTTGGTCTGGCGTTGTCCCCTCCACCTCCACATGTGGTCTGCTCCACCTCCACCTTCGGCGGCACCAGCGGTGAATGCGATAAGTAAATCTCTTGTCTACATATCCAAATTTTGGGGCAGTTTGGTTTTTTGGGGAGTTGCTTTGATCCGAATTGATTAGATTCAATTTGATTCGGTTCGAGTTGATTGATTTTGATTCATGTCAAATTGGTTTGAACCATGCTACGCGCTTATAATTTATTTGTGCTATGTGCTTATAATGTGTCTGTGACAATATTACGTACGATTACTATGAATGCTAGCCTAGAAACGTGTTCATGCTGAATGTGCTGGCTATTTGTGTGTTCCCGCTAAATGTGTAGTAATCCTGAATGTGCTTGCTAAATGTGTCAGCGCCAATGTTAGGATTACTAGGAATGGTATGCTTGTCCATTGTGCTTGCTATGTTTGCATGATTACTAGGAATGTTGTGTTTGCTTCCCCACTGATCAAGGCAATGACCATTGCGATGATTAGTGCATTAATCAAGGCAATGCACATTGCTATGATTAGTGCACTAACATGGCAATGCCCAGTGCTATGCTTAGTGCACTGATCATAGTCGTGCACATTTCCTAGGTTAGTGCACTGATCATAGCAATGGACATTGCTCTGATTAGTGTGATGACCAAGGCCGCGCATGACTGTGATCATTGCACTGATCAAAGGTGATGGCCATTGTTATGATTAGTGCACAGATCGTAGCATTAGGCATTGCACCGATTAATGCATAGTTGTGCGATGCAACGATGTTACTCATCCTTGTCTTCTGAACTGACAAGGTGATAAAGACCGAGTGGGATCGAGTCAGTGCTGGGGTCAGGTCGTGGATGGCACGAAGGGCATCGAGGTCTTCATGCCCGATTAATGGTGGCTAGCAAGGATCGACTTGCCAAGGACGAGGGAGAAGGCAGCGAAGCCTCTGCCCGCCGAGGACTTGGCATGCGTTGTAGAAGCGGCAGATCTGGGACGCTGAAGATCAAGTCATGCTTTCGTCCCTACGGGTTTTTCAGCCGACAATGTGAAGGTGGATGTACATCTGCCTTTCACGCGTTGTCAAGCTCCCCACCAACAAGTGATGTGAGTTCTTCGTGTAGGTCAAGAGGACTTCAACGATGAGCTCGTGTTGCGGCGAGGATGGTAGTACTTCTCTCGAAAGCACAAAATCAAGCCCGGTGACATTGTAGCGATGAAGCTCTCCGACCTAGGCCTGAAGGGCTAGATCTTCAACATGAAGAACTCCACCATCTGCCGCTACAAATGCCATAAGCATGTGTCAAGTGCCTCTGACCTGGCCTAGGCCATATGATGTTCTAAATTTAGTTAGTAGTGGTTTGAAGTCCGATCTTTATGTTTTGCTATTAAAATGTCCATATTCTGATCAGGGTACAACACTCTGATGTTGTGTAGAAGTACAACATTCTGATGTTGTGTAGGAGCACGAGATGCCCCTGCTATTTTTAAACTCATGTAAGTTGAACCGATGATGTGGTCGAAGTGGCAATGTAGGTGTTGTTGTGCTAATTGTGTGCATGTTTCGTGTTTGTGTGTTATTGGCTTATTGTACCTTGCTTTTGAAGTGTGGTGCATTGTAATGGTAATTTCACCGATTTTTAAAGGGGTGAGTAGAACAACACATTGCACGCAACCAAACAAGTGTGGCTTGCATCTGTTCACCCCTAAACCACACATGCAAGCGTACAAATAGCAGACAAAATAGTTCTACGGCACGATGCAAGCACCCAAACTACTTGCAGGACATGACCCAAAGCCTCTATCTAGTCAGCCAGGCCCAGTTAAGCCATAGATGCAAATGGCCTAAAAATGGTTTAGGTATCGTAAAGGCCCTATGTTGACAACCAACACGTGTTTAAGGCGGCACCACTCTAGCAGCGCAGCAGCAACGTTTGATGGAGAAGTTAGAGCTCACCACCAGCCAGCTAGCTCACAACCTCAACTGGATGATTGTGTCTTGTGATAACCTGTACGGGTTGCCCAACAGAGTGCTCTCGCGCACACCTTTGTCGCCACCTCCAAATTTGCACTTCTGGCCACCACCGAGGCTTGCGATCTGAGGAAGAACAAGGCAGGTCTTTTTGCAGTTCATCAACACAGAGGCTTTGAACACGGGCTTCGAGCAGCCAGGAGCGCGACGTAGGGCTAAGCATTTCAAACAGATGAATCTTCCCGGTGGGATGACACTTTTTTCTCAGATGATAACGAACAAATGACACATGGAAAGATAGACATTGCATGACAATACAGCAACAATTTGCACCATAGAAACAAGTCCAACAATAGTGCACCAACAATTTGCAGCATGGAAGCATACATGGCCTCTAACATCACGACAATGATTTGCAGCAAAGAAACAAGCATTGCCTAACAACAAAACAAACAGGGACGGACACTGTCTTCTAGGGTGGCACGTAGAAGTTGATTACACAGCACAGGCAACTGGTTTCAGAGCAACAGGAACCAGAGCTTACACTCTTCTTTCGGTCACCATATCCCAAAGGAAAAGAAAAGGAAAGTAACACTAGCAGGCAGATACAGTACAACATTCAACATATATTTGCCAGAATCAGATAAAGTTCAACAATCAACATCACCGCGTTCACTAGTGCATGTAACATTGAGGTCCAATTTCCACGGGCACACAAAATGGAGGAGCCAACACCCAAGAAACCATCTCTGCATCTCCATGTACCAGCGGAGCAATCGAGGTATGCCATCAGTCAAACAAATTTATACTATTAATTCAGAAAAACTAACGAGGCTGTATGTCATAATTTCTGCATGACTCAAAGAGTGATCACTAGCTTCACCATTTTGGAAACTGGACTAAAACCTCCAAAGTTGAATCATGTACGCTATCAGACAAAACAAACAGAACACCAATAGCGGACCTATGAAGCACCGATAGCGGGACACCGACACGGCCATATAGATACAGTGACACAGAATACGGTGATGTTTGGAAACACTAATATGGCGATACGACAAGTATACATATAAACAATAAATTAATAGCACGCAATGAAGACAAAGCAATAATTTACTGAGAAGAGATCAAAATACCATACGGTGAGGCCACTAGCACAAGGATTAAAGCATGCAGAGCATATGACAGCAACAAGCCAACACGTATTGTACATCGGAAGTTCAGAACGGAGGAGAGGAGCGCAGAAATAGAGCACATAACGAGGAAGGCGGGGACAGGAAGAGAGATGCCTTAGCTCTCCTGATCGCAGATCGGGTTCTAGAGAGGAGGCGCAGAGCTGAAGCTGGACAAAATCTCAAAGATCGCGAGCCGAGTTGAAGAGGTAGGTTTAGGGTTTTGCGTGGGTGGCTAACATCCAGCCTCACGTCTTTTTATATAGATGATTATAATACAATTACATACGTATACAAATACGTGTACATGTACAATATGCTAGACCCTATTTTACATGCCCCCTCAATCTGAACTACATACAAGATTCAGATTGGTTCTAAAGCGGTCTAGCATCTGTCGAGTAGGGGGTTTAGTAAATACATCCGCTAGCTGATCATCAGTTCAGAAAAACCTGACTTCCAGTTTACCAACAGCTACTCGTTCCTCACGAAATGGAAATCAATCTCAATGTGTTTGGTCCGGGCATGAAACACTGGATTCGCCGTCAGGTAAGTTGCCCCTAAGTTATCACACCATAATATGGCTGTGCGCTGCCGTGTGACTCCAAATTCTATGAGAACTGTGTCTATCCAATGGCTTCAGCCGCGCCATTGGCCAATGCCTTATGCTAGACCTCGAGACCGTAGGCTGCTTCTTGGAACTCCAAGATATAGGATTGGGTCCAACAAATATAGCAAAGCCACCAGTAGAACACCTGTCATCAACACAGCCTGCCCAGTCTGCATCGGTGAATATACTGACTCCAGTAAATCTGGACTTATGAATCCGTAGTCCCATGTCTAGCGTACCTTTGACATACCTCGGAATACGCTTAACTGCTCTCCAATGAACCTCCATAGGCTGAGACAGGAACTGGCACACTTTGTTCACGGCAAAGGAGATATCCGGACAAGTGAGTGTCAGATACTGAAGTGCTCCAACTACACTGCGATACCTAAAAGAGTCTTCAGTTCTCAGCAATGCACCACTGTGACGCGAAAGGCTCTCGGATGTAGCAAGTGGAGTGGAAGTGGACTTGCAGTTCTCCTTGTTGACGTGATGAAGGAGATCAAGTGCATACTTCTTCGGCGTCAATGTCATGCCCCCTGAATGAAAGGACGCTTCCAAACCAAGGAAGTACTCCAACCGGCCCAAGTCTTTGATTGGAAAACTCATAGACAAGGACTGCACAAGGCGATCCACCGCAGTAGGTGTAGAACCAACAATCACAATATCATCAACATACACCAGCATGTATATCTGAATAGCACCACGTGAAAAGATGGACCTCTGGAGTTTGCAGACATGAGAGGGATAATGAGCATCCTCAAAACCAGGGGGCTGCTGCATGTAGACATCTTCGGCCAGAAAACCACGGAGAAAAGCATTACTCACATCAATCTATCGAAGACTCCACCCGCGGGAGACATCAAGAGAGAGGACCAGACGAACCGTGGCAGGCTTCACCACGGGGCTGAAAGTATCTCCATAGTCGATCCCTTGCTATTGAGTAAAACCACGAGCAACAAGGCGAGCGTTGTGCTTGTCAACAGAGCCATCCGGACGATGCTTTGTCTTAAATATCCATTTGCAGCTCACAACATTAACACCAGGAGGTTGAGGCACCAACACCCATGTGTTCGTGTGACAAAGGGCAACAAATTCCGCAGACATGGCGGCACGCCAAGCCGGTTCACCAAGAGCATCACGATGAGAAGTGGGTGCGGCAAAGAATGCACGTCGACGAGTGTCGTACCGCACCGTGCCATCCATGTTAGTCTTGGCCTTACGCGTATGATCGTGGTGATGAGTGACCATAGTGTGCCCGGGAGCTGCATCGTCGGTAGATGGTGGCGGCGATGACGGGAACCCGACCGGTGGTGTCGCGGCTGAACCATATTCAGCAACAGGCGACACGGGCCGGGGAGACACGTCGGGCTGGGCCGAACTAGACGACGAGGGGAAGCCAGGTGGGGACGGCAGCCCAGGGGATGCAGCTGGCGACCCGGCGACGCCCGACGCAGGAGAGGCGGGCTGGGCCGACCCGGGCGAGACGGGAGACGCAGCGGGCGACGTAGTCAGGCCCACGGTCGTGCCAGCAGGCGAGGCCGATGAGGCAGCCTCGGGAGACGGGGCATGCACGTCGATCACGCCGGCGGATGCAGGTGCGGCGATGGTTTCCTGAGAAGAAATTAAATTAGAGCAGCATATGCAAAAAACAGGTCAGGTGACAAATATGACAGGTCGTATTTCCGCACATGGACATCCAAAACCGGTTCATTAGATGGAAAAGTGAGGGCGTGCTCAATAGAAGCAATATCAACCGAGACACCCGGGCTGGAGTAAGGGAAAACTGACTCGTCGAAAACAACATCACGAGAAATGTAGATCCTACCCGAGGTGCGATCAAGACACTTATAGCCCTTATGCAGAGAACTATAACCAAGGAAAACACATATCTTGGAGCGGAACTCCAGCTTGTGAGCATTATACTTGCGGAGACTAGGCCAGCAAGCACACCCAAAAAATCCTAAGAGAGGAATAGTTGGGCTGAACATGAAATAGACGGAGCAGGGGCGTGTCCTTGTTGAGAACCGGAGTGGGCATATGGTTGATGAGATAACATGCCGTAAGAAAGGCCTCATCCCAAAACCGGAGTGGGAGAGACGAATATGCCAGTAAGGCGAGGCCGGTCTCGACCAGGTGATGGTGTTTGCACTCGGCAATACCGTTCTGCTGAGACGTATGTGGACACGACACACGGTGGGAGATGCCCGTGCGTTGAAAGTAGCGATCAAGCTTGTGGAATTCACCACCCCAGTCAGACTGAACAACCTTGATTTTGCAATCTAGAAGGCGTTCGACATGAGCCTGAAAGTTATAAAAGACTTGCTCAACATCAGACTTATGTTTAAGCAAATACATCCAAGTGAAGCGCGTGTGGTCATCAACAAAACTAACATAATACTTGTACCCCCCCGAAGACGCAATAGCGGGACCCCAAACATCTGAATGAATTAATTCAAGAGGTACAGTAGTGACATGATAAGACGTAGAATACGGTAGTTGATGACTCTTAGCATGCTGACATGCATCACACACTAATGGTGAATTATTTGAACTAGAACAAGGAAGGTCATGGCTCCGAACAATGGAGGTGACCACATTATTGGTAGGGTGACCTAGACGTTGATGCCATTGCGACGACGAAAAGCGAACACTGGAGGAAGCATGGCGAGATGACGAGGACGACACACGAGCAAAAGGAATCGGGTAGACCCCCCCCCCCCCCCCGCGACTGCTACCTTGAAGAATGACGGGCCTGGTTGCTTTGTCCTTAACAAAGAAAATATGACGGTGAAACTCAACAAACACTTCATTATCACAAACAAGACGGTAGACAGAAAGGAGATGCTCTCTGATGTGTGGAACATGAAGTATGTTGCACAGTTTAAGAGATGAACCGGGTAAACGGGAATGACCAATGTGTGAAATAGACAAACCTGCACCATTGGCCACCTGAACCTGGTCCTTGCCACCATAGCGCTCGTGAACCTGGAGACATTCCAGATCACTCGTCAGGTGATCCGTAGCCCCGGTGTCCAGTACCCAAGGATAGTCGACAGTGTTGGTGGAGGCCGAGTTGGCGGAGCGAGTGTTGTGGTCCTGGTCATAGCGCTTGCGACACTCATCGGCCTCATGCCCCCAGTTTTTGCAAATTTGACACCGGGGGCGCCACCGATTGTTGCGACGGCACCACCTTCGTTGTTGCCGCCGTTACCCCCACCACTTTGCCGACCATTGCCAGCGTAGGAGGGGTTGCGGTCACGGCCACCATTGGGGCCGCCTTGGCGGCCGTGTCCGGGCTGGCCGTTGCCATCGGCCGAGCGACCCCCACCTTGGGAGGGGTAGGGCTCCGAGTAGGGAACGCCTGCCCTGGCCGTAGGGGCCCGAGCGAGTCATGGCGTTGGCGGAGGGAGTCCACCCCTCCAACGCACTCTGCTGAGCCTGCAACGCTTCGAACGACAAGACGGGCGAGTAGAAGCTGGAGTAGGGCATTGGTGCGTTACTCACACCGGGGGAGGCGGCGATGGAGTTGTAGGCGGAGCCGAGTCTCGTGAGGATGTGATCAATGAGCTCGTCACCACAAATCAGAGAGCCGGCGGCAGCCATGGTGTCGGCGAGGGCCTTCATCTTGTGCATGTACTCAGCCGTGGACATCTCCTCCTACCGCAATATCTGGAGTTGACGCCGGATGTGACGGGTGTTGACGCCGGATGTGACGGATGTTGGCGCCACTCTGCGCGTCGTACATGGCACCGACGGCCGTCCATACCGCCTGCGTCGTCTTGCAGCTGATGAGCTGACATGCGATGTCCTCGTCCATGGAGGTAAGAAGGAGGCCCTTGACCTTCTGATCCTGAGTCCACCAATGATGGTACGCCGGATTAGCGGTGGTCGTCGCGGCGTCGCCAGTCCCGACGGCGATGGTCTTGTCGGGTGCCGCCGTGGTGCCATCCAGGTAGCCATGGAGGTTGGCGCCGGCTAAGACGGTGCCGGCGATGCCTCCCCACAGCATGAAGTTGTGGCGGCCAAGGCGAACATAGATCTCCGGGATGGCGAGGGCGGCGGGAATGGTGGCAGCCGCGGGCGAGGTGATGGTGCCGGCATTGTTGGAGAGCGAAAGGGCGGCGGATGACATCATGGCGGCGCAGAGGAGGACAGCGCATAACGGCGGAGAAGAAACTCGCGGCGGCGGCGGCGGCAGATGGATCGGCCGGCGCATAGTGTTCGCCTGGCGGCCCTGTGGCTAGCTAGCAAGCAGCTGGATGGATCCTGCGTATGTGCGTAGCTAGCTAGCAAGCAGCGGCGGCTATGCGGTAGCTAGCTAGCAAGCAGCGGCGGCAACGCGGAAGATGGGATCGGGCGGCGGCGGCCCGACCTGGTTGATACCAATTGAAGAGGTAGGTTTAGGGTTTTGCGTGGGTGGCTAACATCCAGCCTCACGTCTCTTTATATAGATGATCATAACACAATTACATGAATCTGAGATTGTGTGATGCAGATCATATAATCATACCCACGAATACTTGAGGTGACATTGGAGTATCTAGGTGACATTAGGGTTTTGGTTGATTTGTGTCTTAAGGTGTTATTCTAGTACGAACTCTAGGATAGATCGAATAGAAAGAATAGCTTCGTGTTATTTTACTACGGACTTTTGAATAGATCGACCAGAAAGAATAACTTTGAGGTGGTTTCGTACCCTACCATAATCTCTTCATTTGTTCTCTGCTATTAGTGACTTTGGAATGACTCTTTGTTGCATGTTGAGGGATAGTTATATGATCCAGTTATGTTATTATTGTTGAGAGAACTTGCACTAGTGAAAGTATGAACATTAGGCCTTGTTTCCTAGCATTGCAATACCATTTACGCTCACTTTTACCACTTGTTACCTTGCTGTTTTTATATTTTCAGATTACAAATACTCAAATCTATCATCCATATTGCACTTGTATCATCATCTCTTCGCCGAACTAGTGCACCTATACAATTTACCATTGTATTGGATGTGTTGGGGACACAAGAGACTCTATGTTATTTGGTTGCAGGGTTGTTTGAGAGAGACCATCTTCATCCTACACCTCCCATGGATTTATAAACCTTAGGTCATCCACTTGAGGGAAATTTGCTACTATCCTACAAACCTCTGCACTTGGAGGCCCAACAATGTCTACAAGGAGAAGGTTGCGTAGTAGACATCATGGCTCACCCCCACTCCAGTGGTCAAGCTGAGAGAGCCAATCAAGAAATCTTGAGAGGCATCAAGCCCCGGCTTATGGTCCCTCTGCAGAGGACGCCGGGTTGTTGGGTGGAGGAATTACCCTCAGTGTTATGGAGCATCAATACCACCCCCAACAGATCTACGGGTTACACCCCTTTCTTCATGGTTTACGGAGCAGAGGCGGTTCTCCCTAGTGACATCCATCACAACTCGCCTCGTTTGGCGGCTTACGTTGAAGCTGATAATGAAAAAACACGTCAGGATGCTATTGACCTATTGGATGAGGAGCGTGACCTTGCGGCAACTCGTTCGGCAATTTACCAGCAAGATCTGCGCCGTTATCACAGCCGCCGGGTTAAAACCAGGACCTTTCAAGAAGGCGATTTGGTGCTCCAGCTTATCCAGGATCGAACTGATATGCACAAACTATCCCCACCTTGGAAAGGACCCTTTGTGGTCCGCAAAAATCTGAACAATGGGTCATACCTCCTTATCGATGTTCGAGACCACAAGGACTCACGCACGTCGGAGGAGGAGACCGGCCGGTCGTGGAATATTGCTCATCTCCGGCCTTATTACACCTGAGCCACTAGCTCTTGTGATCTACATATTTTGACAATGTATATATTATGATGAATATAATAAAGCTAGCATCCCTGATAATTCAGGGCCTCTGTTGTTTCATTTATGAGAATAATGAGTCTTTATTGTCACTTCATATGATCACTTGGGGGCTTCCTGCTCATTGAGGATAGCTATGACTACCCTTTTGCTCCGGCTTGTACGCCATACTTGGGGGCTTCCTGCTCATCGAGCATAGCTATGACTATCCTGTTGATCCGGCTTGTACGCCTGAAATGAAACATTACTTGGGGGCTCTTTGTTAATGAACAAGAGCTTTGTTGACCCTTGTAATGGGCTTGGACGCCAGGTGTATTCACCAAAAAATATGGGTTATCGTGCCTTTTTGAGTCTGCCACTCCGCCCAGGTAATCCTGAAATGACTCGCCGTACTCTTGACAGTCAATCTTATACAGACCCTGAACATGTCAAAGTTAAAACGGCGATTGGTCATGTGAGGCCCGGCTTACAAGGTTGAATGACGGTTTAACTCAGTGGCTGTGCGGCCCTTGAAAAGCACTTGACTTGAAGGCTTGGCAGCCTATGAAAGCCTTGTTTTGTTTTTTGAGTTGTATTTGATTTAAACATTTTTTTGAGATTCATTTCTTATGACATGTTAATACATTGTTGAAAACCGATGAGGGCTATGTTGCCTTATGGTTCATATATGAATTTATCCGGCGTTTGTCAACCCGGCCTGGCTTTGGACTTTAAGTCGCCAGTGTATGATAATTTTATGTGCTTAGAGTGCTGTGCTCTAAGTTTTGGGATATTACCCCTTGCTGCATGCGGCGTTGTAAGCCGGCGGTATAAATCAATTGAACAAGGTGTCGTGCTCTTAATCTTTGGGTTATAACCCTTACTGCATGGGTATGATAAGCCGGCAGTGTGAGTGAATATCACAGGTATGATATTTTGTTAAGAGTATATAAGGTTGTGATTAAACCGGCCCTGCTTATGGACTGTTATAGTCACTAGTGGTTTTTATATGGGGTATTGTGACCCGCCCTGGGGTAAACCGCCAGGGCCCTTGTGATCTGTTTGTGTGCAGGAAAAATAATAAATCTGATATGCATACTTGATGATATCATGAGCATAAGTGGTAGATCTTCAATTGACGGAGAAGTAATGTTATGCAAACAAAACGTGCACGATGGCACGACAGATCAGAGTTTAATTAGCCTATTACAAGGCATCCCATGGCCCAAATAGGATAAGTGTTTTTGAGACGTCAACAACAAAGTGCTATGATTAATAAAACGGCTCATGACTCCTGGCGGGTTGAAGCCTCCGAATCATCCTGCGCCTCTTCTTCTTCTCCAGCTCCTTGATTATCCATCAGCTGGAAGTTAGGCGTAGCACAGTTGATACCGGTCAACGCTCTAAACACAGCTTCATCATCAATAAGGTTGGATGGATCAATGTCAGGAGCGAAGGTGTGCTTACGAATCGGCGGGATGAGATTCGTCTCCTGATGAACCGGCGCCTTCACTTTCTTGTTCTCTGCGTCATAAGCCGCCTGGTATGTGGATAGATTGGTTTCTTCAGCCAACTTACTTGCTAATGGATGCATTGCTCTTGCTATTTCTGCGAAGTCATCAGCACTGAAGGTAGATCCGTTCTATTTGACACTGGGGCAACCATTGGCCAAGTCTTCTGGATCCAGATCTTCTTGCCATGCCTTTGCCCGACTTAAGGCAGTCAATGCGCCGGCTCTGGCAGAGGCTCGTTTTAAATCATCAATCCTTTGGGGCAGCACTGATAGCCTCTCAAGTGTATCCTTTATGAGAGTGGGTGGAGATTTCTTGTGCATAGCAGTAGCAATGGTACATTGGGTGCCAGTGTATAACTGTTCTACAAGGGTTTAGACAGCTTTAAGCCAGATGCGCATATCTGGGCCCAACTTGGCGCTCCGAGAACCTGTACCAGTACATTTTTTGATAAGCCGGTAGATGTTTATAATATGTTTATTAAGATGCAAGGGAGTCATGTTTCCTACTTATCGAAGATGGCTGACGAAATGTTATTGATCTATTGCCTTAAGCCGGACAACTCGTCAGTCACCGGTTTAAGTGCGGCTTCAGCATCCTCTGCTCTCTTCAATAGAGCCGCCTTTTCGGTCTCCCAGCCGTTTTTATCAGTGTTGAAGTTTTTTTTAAGATGCTCAATATTTTCTAATGTCGTCTTCAGTTCTGACTTGGCCTTGGATGTCTCAGATTGCTGAGTTTTAATGTTGGCCTTCAGATCATTGAGTTGCGAATCCTTCTCAATCAGTTCAGCCTGTGACATAAACAAACATGGAAGGCATTATGAATATGATTATCTGTGAAGTCCCAAGCATAATACAAGTATTATCCTTGGCACTTGGGGGCTAATGTCTATTGCTCTTAAGAACTTTTTGGAAGTCCCAAGCACAATAGAAGTATTATCCTTGGCACTTGGGGGCTAATGCCTATTGCTCTTTTCAAAGACGAATTTATCCGATGACTTGGGTAGAATGATATGCTCCGGTTTACCAAGGTTACATATTGAAGTGCTGACTTAATAATGTTGGTAAGTCCTGGTTTAACTATGCTAGTTAAATCGATCCTTGGGGGCTATGGATGCGAAGTTCATTACAGCTACTTAAAGTCCCGGCTTAACTTGATAATTTAAGCCGGCCCTTGGGGGCTACTAGTGATGCTGTGCAGTTTTTTTGGCTATTGGAAAGTCTACAGCATATTCAATTCTATCATATCCTATAGACATGGCGGTTGATAGACGTATAATTATGAAGAGAATAGTGATTGGATTAGCTCATAGCGTTCCTTCATCAAATTGACTAAGCCGGCTTCAAAATCACGGCTGGTGTATCGATGGTTCAAATAACCAGAGTGGATTTCGTGGGCATTGAACTGGGCGTAGCTCTCTAACTCTACCTTCCACTTGCCTTTATCATCACTGGAAATTTCTTCCTTGGCGCTGTGCTTAGATAAGAAAGTGTGGTTACCCAGTGCTGTGTAACCAAACCCGGTCACAACGACATCGTCAGTCTTCTCTTCAACGGGCTTAGCTAGGCTTGGCGGCTTAGAAATAGCCGGCTCAACATCCATATGGTCTATGGAGACTTCATAGTCTTATGGTGGCGGGTCATCAATGGTGGCCTCAGCAATTGGATGAGAGGATTCTGGCTGTTGTTTTTCTGGCTCAGACGGGTTGGAGTCGTCGACCAGCTTATTCAGTCTCGCCTTCTTGCTAGGCATGGCCATACCACTGAAAAAACAAAAAACACAAACATATCAGCATATTGATCAGGCATGAAGTTTGAATGATTGAATATACCCTTACCTAGGCATAGTCTTGAAAGTTGGGATCTGAGTTCCCGTTGAGTCGCCGGAGGAGGAATGAGATGTTCCCTGATAATTTGAATCAGACGGATTAAGAGGTTGATGAAAAAGACCCGCCTTGGGATAATTTAAGTCAGAAAATTTTGAAACCTCCAGTCGATGTTTGCGAATTGCTGGGGTGTTCGGTAAGCCGGAAGATAAAATTTCACCACCACTATGTCGAGTTGTGCAGCGAGCTTCATGTTGCTGTTTCTTCAAAAGAAATTTGGGATCAAAGTGAGCTAAAGGGTGAGAAAATCTTACTTTCCGGCTTGCTTGTCGGGTTTTCTGTATTGGCAAAGTTTCTGAGCCGGAGGAAAGAATAATTACCTCTACATCATCTGCACTGCTGGCCTCCGCTTCATCCTGATAATAGTCATTGTCAATAATATGTACAAAAAACGAGCCAAGGGAATCAAGTTCTACCTCCGACTCGTCATCATCGTCTTTATCTTCTAAATTGAATAATTGGAGATCACTGTGTCGTGCTATATACCAGAACAAGGTCCACATAAGATGACATTTTTCTAGCCTTGGCTTGCCATATACACAAGTTAGATGGTACATCAGTTCGCCTAGCGGTTGGACAACGCTATCAATGCAACTCACATTTGCTAGCTTAATATCCTCGGTCCATGACCCATGGCAAGCCAAGGCCTCTGGTATTACCATCACTAGTGACACCCTCAAATCATCTTAGAGTGAGTCGATTTTGGTAGCTCTTCATTTTATCTCTCTGCTATCTAGTTACACATGGGAAAACCAGAATAGTAGGGGAAATGGGAGATGTTCTTGTAAGCACTACTGGAGTCAAACCCTGTGCCGAGTGCCAGAAATACTCGACAAAGGGCCTAAAACACTCGACAAAGCCTTTACAAAGGATTGTTCTTGGCAAATACCACATGGCGTACACCTCTCAGGAAAACAGAACTTTGCCGAGAGCCAAACAGTGCGTCTGGGCAAAATAAAGCGTTTTCACGACCGCTGGTTCCATCAGGTCTTTGCCGAGTGTCTCGCTCGGCTTAACTATAACAGACAAGTTCCAGCACCTCCCTTTTACCGAGTGTCATTCTCGGCAAAGTCACAACCAAATTGCCAGTGCCTGCCACTTTGCGAGTGTCACTCTCGGTAAAGGTAGGTCTTCCCAGTGCTGCTCTCGGTAAAGATTCGTTGCCAATATTGTTTCTCCCTCTTTTTCATTGACCGCTGCAGCAAAAACAGATATACAATACACAAGCTTTATATAAAGTCACATTGTTAACAACAATCTCATAAAGGGCTTATATATGGTCCACTCAAGCCTAACAACAAACTCACATAAGCATTATATAAATAGTCCACACTAGCTTCATTTGAAGTCACAAAGTAGTTCTTTAGCACATGTGACGCGACTACTTACAAAACAACAAAGTGGCATGTCTACATGCAACCACATGATAAAAAACACTAGGTAAAGCACATACTGATTGTAGTAATTCTTTGCCTCCTCTCTACCATTGAACGAGTCGTGGGAGATTCCTGGGTAACAAAGAAGTTGTTCATTGCCTGTAGACCATGATTAGTAGACTCCTGGACCCCTACCTCTGTACACCGCATACCGCTTCATCTACAAAGAAAAGAAAAAGAGTCAAAGAAGGAATACAAGGTTAAAATAACAGATTGTGCATAATCCACGTAAGCATTCATCACTCATATGCCCAAAAGCATCGCAAGTGGCAATCCAAGTCCACCTCAGCAGCTACATAACTATATCACTCAATCAATGTCAAGCTATCTAGCTGGACTACTCCAAGGTATACTTGGTGAAACCAGTGATCGTGGAGTTAGAGCACATGGGGGCATCCCCGACAGTGGAGGACCAAGCGTCGTTGGGAATGATGGTCGGTGGACTCAATGGCACCGGGTCGTCACTCTCCTTACGTGGTGGGGCCTTGCTCTCCTTAGTTGGCTGATTTTTATTGGCCAGATCCGCCAAATACTTTATTAGGATCAACCACATGTTCTCCTCAATGAGCACCATCAAGCGGTCCTCGATGTGCTTCTCCTTGACTGAGGAGTCAACCCTAATGGAAGCTGCATCGTCGGAGGAAGCCATAACCGCGAAATCGATCAGTGCTAACACGTTTCATCACACAATGAAAATAACATAAGAATCTAACAACAAAGATTACTTCTAAGAAAATTTATCATGGTGGACACTCTCACGGATATTTCAACTTTCCGTAATCGTCAAGATGGATGAGTCCATCGTGCATCATCAACACATAACAGGAAGAGCTCACCCGGATCGACTATCATTGTCAAAATTCGATTTACTTCCTCTGAGAACAACTCTCATCGACTGTCGGTGATGGCCACTCTTTCTCTTCTACTCTTGCTTTACCAAGATCTCAAAGGAAGAACAGAGGAAGAGCGACCCCCTACAACAACAGTCGGAAACAGCTCTCATTTGTCAAATATGGTGGATACTCTCTCTGGTGGTTGTATATATGGTGGACACACTCTCAAGGGTATTTCAACTTTCCGTGATGGTCAAGCTCATCATGCGTTATCAAGGTATAACAGGACGAGATCACGCAGATTGACTGTCGTCGTCCAAAGTCGATTTCTTTCCTCCAGGAATAGCTCTCATCGACTATCGGTGATGGTCACTCTTTCTCTGCTCCTACTACTTTACCACGATCTCAGAGGAGGAGCAGAGGAAGAGAGACCCCCTTACGACAACATTCGGTAACATCTATCATCTGTCAAATATGGTGGACACTCTCTCTGGTGCTTCTATATATGGTGGACACTGTCTCACGGGTATTTTGACTTTCGGTGACAGTCAAGCTGTGCGAGTCCATCGTGCGTGACAAAGGTATATCATAAGACGAACTCACCTAGATTGACAACCATCATCAAAATTCGATTTCTTTTCCTCCAAGAACAACTCTTATCGACTATCGATGGTGCTCGCTCTTCCTTTCCTCCTGCTGCTTTAATAAGATCACAGAGCAGGAGCAGAGGAAGCGCGACCCCTTACAATAACTGTCGGTTCCATTCCTCTAAAAACATATCTCATCTGTCAAATATGGCCAACACTTGCTCAAGATAAAAACTACTAAAAAACTACTAGAAAAAAAACTAATACATAAAAACTACTAGATAAAAATTACTACATAATAACTACTAGATATAAACAACAAAATCCATAAATACATCCGCCCATCGCATCCATCCATACAACATCATGAAAATTTATCTATATAGCTTCCACCCATCTATCCATCCATACATCTATTCATCCATCCATCTATGCAACTATACATATAGCAGCCGGGCGGGAGCTTAGCAAGTAGACTAGAGGGGAGGAGCTCGGGGGAGTGGGGGTGCCCGTGGGGTGGGGGCGCTCGCGGGGTGGGGGCGTCGACTGTTGGGGGCGCCCATGGGGGAGAACGCCATAGGGGAGCCGGTCGGTGGGCGCAGCTGAGGGGGGGGGGGAGTGTCTGGGAGTAGAGGAGTGGGAGGGGCGAAGAAGAAATGAAAAGGAGAGAGCTAGAGGGGAATTCACTTAAGTGGCCGGCGCTATCTTTACCGAGAGCCTGTCGTTGCGGCTCTCGAAAAAGGAGGTCAAGCTAGATCTAGGTTTTCATTTTTACTAAGAGCCACACTCGGAAAATACAAATCTGACAAAGAGGAACTCATAGAAAAGGTCTTCAATTAGATCTAGGTTTTCTCTTTTACCAAGTGCCCCACTCGGAGACGAGATCTGTATCGAGTGCTACTCTCAGCAAAATGAGTGGTTAGCATCATTTGTGCCTCTTTCATCTAACCCTGCATCACATAGGAGTTTCGATGCCGCTTCCGGGCATGATTTCATGTGCCGCCTTGCAGATATCTAATTTCCAGCGCTGAAACCCTAACAGAGCAAAAAATGTCTCAAATATTGCACGCGGGTCCAATAATGCGGAGCCTGACACGTTTCATGCGTTGGCCTCCTTTGAGAGCACGAGAGGTTTCAGGGCCAACGGAGCAATAGGACCCGCACTTCCTGCACAAACCGGCTACATTCCCTTTCGATACCCAGATACTAGCTCGGAGATGGTGCGGTTCACAAGCGCCCTCTGATGAGGCTTATTCGAAATGCACCCAAACTTTTACCACACCCTACAGGGGCCGTGTGATGACACTGTGCCAGCTCTCGAGGAATTCCGGCTTCTTACAATTTTTCAAGGATTTAAACAGTTGGACCAGGCATGCCACTGAGGTAATTTCGGCCCCGGTGGTAGGGCCTACCCCTTCCTCATCTACACAAGGCCTACACATGTCGCAAGGACATCACATAGGAATAAATGTCTAGTATTGGATGCATGATTTCATTTGTCGCCTTGCAGATCTGTAATTTCCAGTGCTGAAACACTAGCAAAGCAATAAATGTCTCAAGTATTGGATGCAAGTCCAACAAATCCGGGGGGTTGACACGCGTCATGTGATGGCCTCCTTCGAGAGCACGACAAGTTTCAAGGCTAATAGAGCAACAGGACCAGCACTTGCTGCACAAACCAGATAAGTTCCCTCTTGACACCCGAAGACTGGATCGGAGATGATGCGGTTTACAAGCGGCCTCCGGGGAGCCTTATTCAAAGTGCACCCAAACTTTTACCCCTACAAGGCCCGTGTGCTGACACCCTGCCAGCTCTAGAAGAATTCTGGCATCGTACAAATTTTTGAGGATTTAAACGGTTGCATCAGGCATGCCACTGAGGTAATTTCACTCCCCGGTGGCAGGGCCTGCTGATACGTCTCCAACGTATCTACTTTTCCTAACACTTTTCCTCTTATTTTGGACTCTAATTTGCATGATTTTAATGAAACTAACCCCGGACTGTCGCTGTTTTCAGCAGAACTACCATGGTGTTGTTTTTGTGCAGAAATAAAAGTTCTCGGAATGGAACGAAACTTCGCGAGGAATTTTTATGCAATATATTAGAATTTCTGGAGCCAAGAACCATCGAGGGGGCACCTGTGTGGGCACAACCCACCAGGGCGCGCCTGCCACCAAGGCACGCCCAGGTGGGTTGTCCCCACCTGTTGGCGCGCAGACCCTGACACCGACCTTATAAAATCAAATTTTTTCAGAAATAAATCAGAGAGAAAGAATTATCGCATTTCACAAGACGGAGCCGCCGTCACCTCCTGTTCTTCATCGGGAGGCCAGATCTGGAGTCTGTTTGGGGCTCCAGAGAGGGGGATCTTCGATCTTCGTCATCACCAACCCTTCTCCATCGCCAATTCCATGATGCTCCCCACCGGGAGTGAGTAATTCCTTTGTAGGCTCGCTGGTCGGTGAGGAGTTGGATGAGATTAATCATGTAATCTAGTTAGTTTTGTTAGGGCTTGATCCCTACTATCCTCTATGTTCTGAGATTGATGTTGCTATGACTTTGCCATGCTTAATGCTTGTCACTTTGGGCCCGGGTGCCATGATTTCAGATCTGAACCGTTTATGTTATCACCATTAGATCCATGTTCTAGATCCGGTCTTGGAAGTTATAGTCACCTACTATGTGTTATGATCCGACAACCCCGGAGTGACAATAGTCGGACCACTCCTGGTGATGACCGTAGTTTGAGGAGTTCATGTAGTCATCGTGTGTTAATGCTTTGTTCCGGTTCTCTATTAAAAGGAGGCCTTAATATCCCTTAGTTTCCAATTGGACCCCGCTGCCACCGGAGGGTAGGACAAAATATTTCATGCAAGTTCTCTGTCGACCCAGAGTTAATTACTTTGCTACTAATCACTTTGTTGCAGATAATTAATCTCCAGGTGTGGTTGAATTGACAACTCAGCTGTTAATACTTGCAAATATTCTTTGGCCCCCCTTGTGTCGAATCTATAAATTTGGGTTGAATACTCTACCCTCGAAAACTGTTGTGATCCCCTATACTTGCGGGTTATCAAGACCTTTTTCTAGTGCCATTGCTGGGGACCATAGCTATATTTGTTGAGTCACTTGGGATATTATCAATTTATCACTATGAATAATCTGAAGGATGCTAAGACTAAGATTTATCCCTCTAAGACGAGGGGAGGTAAGGAACTGCCATCTAGCTCTACTTTAGATTCACCTTCTGTTATAAGTAAACTTGCAACACCACCACATGCTATTAATCCTGATATGTTGCAAGTTGTTGATGATGCTACTTCTGCTATGAATGATACTTATGATGATGCTAGTACCTTGCTTGATGATGATGTGCCATTAGGTGACTTTCTTGATGAACAAATTGCTAGAATAAGACAACATGATATTGTTGAAACAGATGATGAGCTTGAAACTGAAAATCTTGAAACACCTACTATAACTAGCCCTCCTAGATATGAATGGCCAAAAGTACCAGAAGGTTATGTTATGAATGAGGAGACAACTAGAGATATTCTTGCTTGTAAGGATAGAGATGATCTAGAGAAATTATTATGCAAGTATAAAGAAAAATCCTTGAATGGTAGAATGCAATACGATCCTAAGTTTGCTACCTCACCTATCTTTATTGATGATAAGGATTATGAATTCTCTGTCGACCCAGAGTTAATTACTTTGGTTGAATCTGGTCCTTTCCATGGTTATGAAAATGAAACTGTTCTAGCACATATTACTAAGTTGAATGACATAGCCACCCTTTTTACTCGTGATGAGAAAACTCGCTATTACTATATTATCAGATTATTTCCGTTCTCGTTTAAGGGTTATGCTAAAGCTTGGTACAATACTCTTGCTCCTGGTTGTGTCCGTAGTCCCCAGGGCATGATTTATTACTTCTTTGAAACATATTTCCCTGCTCATAAGAAACAAGCTGCTTTACAAGAAATATTTAACTTTGTGCAAATTGAAGAAGAGAGTCTCCCACAAGCTTGGGGGAGGCTTTGCCAATTACTTAATTCTTTGCCTGATCATCCTCTTAAGGAAAATGAAATACTTGATATCTTCTATAATGGACTAACCGATGCTTCTAAGAATTTCCTAGAGAGTTGTGCTGGTTGTGTTTTCAAGGAACGAACTATTGGGCAAGCTGAAGAATTATTGAATAAAATATTGAAAAATTATGATGATTGGACTCTTCCTGAACCACCGCCTAAACCCACTCCGAAGAACAGGGGTATATTATATCTCAATCCTGAAGATATGCAAGAGGCAAAGAAATCTATGAAGGAAAAAGGTATTAAAGCTGAGGATGTAAAAAATTTACCCCCTATTGAAGAAATACATGGGCTTGATACACCACCACCACCTAAGATGATAGAGGTAAATTCTCTAATGGAATTCAATGATAATGACAATCCTCACAATATGCACCCTAGCCAATGCCTTTATGAGTTTGAAAACTACATTAGAAAACAAGATCACTTCAATGCAAATGTTATGAAACAATTGAAATACAATTCTGATATGATTACTCGCTTGAGTGACTTGTTATTTAGAATCTCAAAAGATGTTAGAGGTGTGGGGAAGCATGCTTCTATGGTTCAGACTCAGTTAGAACAAGTTGCTAAATATCAAAGAGAGTTGCTTGATGAAATGAATAATAATATAAGTGACTTTGCTATTAGAGTAGCAACTAGAGGAGGTAAAATGACTCTGGAACCACTTTATCCTGAGGCACATCCAAAAAGAATTGAACAAGACTCTCAAAGAGTTAACACGAATGCACGTAGTCCTTCTAAAAAGAAAAAGAAGAAAAAAATGATAGGACTTTGCATGCCTGTAGTGAACCTGCAGTAGAAAAACCTCCTGATAATGATAATGAAATTTCTAACTCTGATGCTGAAACTCAGTCTGGTAATGAACACTCACACTCTGATAATGAAAAAGATAATGATGAGGCTCGTGAAAACACTCAAACAAATAGTAAAGAAGCAGACAATGATGTTGAGATAGAACATGCAGTTGATCTTGATAACCCACAACCAAGGAATACACGATATGATAAAAGAGAATTTATTGCTAGAAAACACGGTAAAGAAAGAGAACCGCGGGTTCAAAAACATATGCCCTTTCCACCTAAGTCAACTGAAAAGAAAGATGATGAAGAATTTGAACGCTTTGCTGAAATGCTGAGGCCAGTCTTTTTGCGTACTCGCTTGACTGATATCTTAAGAATGCCAGCTCCTTTTGCAAAGTACATGAAAGACATCATCAATAAGAGAAAAATACCGGAAGCCTAAATCTCCACTATGATTGCTAATTATACTTTTGAAGATGGAGTACCTAAAAAACTTGGAGATCCGGGAACACGAACTATACCTTGCACCATCAAAAGAAATTATTTGAAAACTTTGTTATATAAAAGACTTGATTTGAATAAACTCACACCTACTAAAATATCTTTGCAAATGGCTGACAAATCAACTACCATACCTATCAGTATTTGTGAGGATGTGCCCATTGTTGTTGCTAATGTTACTATTTTGACTGACTTTGTTATACTTGAGATGCCCGAGGACGACAGCATGTCGATTATGCTTGGTAGACCCTTCTTGAATACTGCAGGGGCTGTTATTGATTGCAATAAAAGAAAGGTCACTTTTCATATCAATGGTAATGAGCATACAGTGCACTTTCCAAAGAAACAATTCCAAGTGAATGGTATTAATGTTATTGAGAAATCTCCGACAATCACTAAAGTTTTCAACTACCTCTACCTACTGTTAAAAAGAAATATGAAACGCTTATTGTAGGGGATATTCATATCCCCATTGAGGTAACTTAGTGATTTACGAAAGTTCTTCGGTTTCATGCTAATCGAAAGTGGTTGTTAATAAGACTGGATCTACCTTATTAATGTATCATTTTTTAGAGGTATGAAGTTGATGAATTTAGTAAGCACTACCTTCTGTCCCTACTTTTTGTTTTCTATTTTTATTAGTTAAATAAAATAAAATGCCATGTTTTGTCTGTTTTCTGAATTTCCCATGCAATAAAAAAATGACCCAAAAATAGAAGTTCTCATAATGATCTGAAAATTTAATACAAGTTTTTTCTGAATATTTAAGAATTGTTGGTGAAAATAACATCAGAGGGAGGTGCACCAGGTGGGCACAACCCACCTGGGCGTGCCAGGACCCCCAAGAGCGCCCTCATTGGTTGTGGTCCCCACGTGGGCCCCCTCACTTGTCTCTTCATACCACATCATCCCCTACCTCCAGAAAAAAATCACCATTGCTCTCTCTCTCTCGTGTTCTTGCTCTCAAACCCGCGGATTTCGATCTCTTTGCTTGAAGCTCCATTTTCTAAACTATTTCGGGGGATTGTTTCTTGGTATGTGACTCCTCCCTTTTTCCAATTAGTTTTTCCTTTTAATGGTTTATATTTTGAATAATTAGCTACTCTTGGTGCATCTATAGATGAGCTTGCATGTTGAATGCTTGCTATGGCCTCTAGGCATCCCTATGAGTAGTTGTTATCAATCTTGTAAAGTTTTGTTGATAAATTTTTGTCACCCAAAACTTTTCAGAAAATTGTATGCGAATATGATGAACCTCTTTGGAAGGAGGTGTTCGAAGAGGACATCTTTGGAGGCATCTTGTAGTGACAGCTCCGTTCATCGCTCTTATGTTGAACCAAGTGAAAGTTCCATACGAGATGCCACCACCAAAACATGCCTATGGCCATGCGACGATTATATGGTGCGTGTGGGCATTAAGGAGGAATTTGAGCAATATGTTCACAATGCCGGTCTCGGTCCCTATATTTCAGATAAGTGCAACCAACACCACACTCTCACTGAATCGTTTATCAAGGGATTTAAATTCCATCCCCGTGAGTCTAGGGTGTCATTTAAATTGTATGAAAATTCATTTACCATATCACTAGAGGGATTTGCTCACCACTGCAAAATCCCATTCTGGGGTTCGCTCGACGAACCACCAAGGTTTGAGTTTCAAGCATTTTTTACTAGCCTTTGCTATGGTGAGACTAGGGGAGTGACACAAGGTAGAATAAAGAGCATTCGTTTTCCCGCAATTCAGTACTTTGCATTATTTAATGGAAAATGTATAGTAGGCAAACAAGATTGTAGTACACTTTGTGCTCCAGAATTGAGCCTCATACTCACTGCTCTCACCGGTGACAGAAGTTATAATCTTGGAGCGATTGTTGCACGCAGGTTGCAACACAACTCTAATAGTGGCTATTTCTATGGTGGAATTTATGCCACATGTTTAGCAAGAGAGCTCGGTGTTTCACCTTTGCCCTATGACCCTATTTTACCCACGTAGATTTAGACTTTGATGCTATGAAATGCCATAAGATCCTTAAGGATGATCTCCATAATTTGACCTATAAATTGTTGGTTAACCAAGAATCTGTGGTGTACACACACTGGTACACGTCGGTGCTCTACAAACGGCTTTTAACCCCTTTCCGCGACGGCATTTGGAACCGTCGTCAAGTGAGTGTGGGCGATAGGGGGGTCCTTCCCACACGACCCAGAAATCGTCGGGGATAGGCCCTTGATAACCCACAAGTATAGGGGATCAATTGTAGCCTATTTTGATAAGTAAGAGTGTCGAACCCAACGAGGAGCTAAAGGTAGAACAAATATTCCCTCAAGTTCTATCGACCACCGATACAACTCTACGCACGCTCGACGTTTGCTTTACCTAGAACGAGTATGAAACTAGAAGTACTTTGTAGGTGTTTTTGGATAGGTTTGCAAGAATATAAAGAGAGCGTAAGTAAAAGCTAGGGGCTGTTTAAATAAAGACACAACTAAATTAGTTTTAGTAGAGAGCTTTTTGTTACGAGAAAGTTATTTGTCCCTAGGCAATCGATAACTAGACCGGTAATCATTATTGCAATTTTATTTGA
The DNA here is from genome assembly GCF_018294505.1 of Triticum aestivum. Taxonomy (NCBI): domain Eukaryota; kingdom Viridiplantae; phylum Streptophyta; class Magnoliopsida; order Poales; family Poaceae; genus Triticum; species Triticum aestivum. The sequence goes on along the minus strand of NC_057811.1, from coordinate 46,511,933 downwards.
GGGAGAGGCATAAGCTAACATACTTTCTCTACTTGGATCATATGCACTTATGATTGGAACTCTAGCAAGCATCTGCAACTACTAAAGATCACTAAGGTAAAACCCAACCATAGCATTAAAGCATCAAGTCCTCTTTATCCCATACGCAAACAACCTACTTACTCGGGTCTGTGCTTCTGTCACTCACGCCACCCACCATAATCAAATCATGAACATATTGCAAACCCTACAGCGGGGATCCCTCACGCTTGCGCGACACGGAGAGCACTATAGGACAGCACCAATAATAAAACATGCAACTCAAACCAATCACGATCACCAAATAGCCCATAGGTCAAAACGGATCTACTCAAACATCATAGGATAGCCATACATCATTGGGAAATAATATATAGCGTTGAGAACCATGTTTAAGTAGAGATTACAGCGGGTAAGAAAGAGGTTACACCGCTGCATAGAGGGGGGAAGAGTTGGTGATGATGGCGGTGAAGATTGCGGTGATGTTGATGGCCACGGCAGCGTTTCGGCGCCACCGGAAGAGAAGGGGAGAGGGGGCCCCTTCGTCTTCTTCTGCCTTGAGCTCCTCGCTAGATGGGAGAAGGGTTTCCCCTCTGGTCCTTGGCCTACATGGCGTGGGAGGGGCGAGAGCCCCTCCGAGAGTGGATCTATTTCTCTGTCTCTCTCTGTTTCTGCGGTCTCGTCTGGTGCCCTTTCACCGTTTCGTATATATATGGAGATCCGTAACACCGATTGGACTGAAACCTTCGCCGTGATTTTTTTTACCAAAAATTAGCTTTCTTGCGGCCGAAGAAGGGCATCAACCGCCTTACGGGTGGCCCACGACGGTCAGGTGCGCGCCCAGGGGGGGTAGGCGCGCCCCCTGCATCATGGCCACCTCGGGCACCGTCTCGCGTTGATTCTTCTTACGGGATTTTCCAAATATTCCAAAAATAAGCTCCCTCCGTTTTTATCCCGTTTGAATTTCGTTTGATATGGATATTCTGCGAAACATAAAACATGCAACACACAGGAACTGGCATTGGGCACTGGATCAATATGTTAGTCCCAAAAATACTATAAAAAGTTGCCAAAAAGTATATGAAAGTTGAATAATATTGGCATGGAACAATCAAAAATTATAGATACGACGGAGACATATCAACATCCCCAAGGTTAATTCCTGCTCGTCCTCGAGTGGGTAAATGGTAAAAAAGATAATTTTTGATGTGGAATGCTACCTAGCATAATCTTATCGTATGCCTAATCATGGCATGAATATTAAGACACGAGTGATTCAAAGCAATAGTCTATCATTTGACATAAAAACAACAATACTTCAAGCCTACTAATAAAGCAATCATGTCTTTTCAAAATAACATGGCCAAAGAAAGTTATCCGTACAAAATCATATAGTCTGGCTATGCTCCATCTTCACCACACAATATATTCAAATCATGCACAACCCCGATGACAAGCCAAGCAATTGTTTCATACTTTTGACGTTCTCAAACCTTTTCAACTTTCACGCAATACATGAGCGTGAGCCATGGACATAGCACTATAGGTGGAATAGAATATGATGGTGGGGGTTATGTGGAGAAGACAAAAAAGGAGAAAGTCTCACATCAACTAGGCGTATCAATGGGCTATGGAGATGCCCATTAATAGATACCAATGTGAGTGAGTAGGGATTGCCATGCAACGGATGCACTAAGAGCTATAAGTGTATGAAAGCTCAAACTGGAAACTAAGTGGGTGTGCATCCAACTTGCTTGCTCATGAAGACCTTGGGCGTTTGAGGAAGCCCATCATACGAATATACAAGCCAAGTTCTATAATGAAAATTCCCACTAGTATATGAAAGTGAAAGCATATGATACTCTCTCTATGAAGAACATGGTGCTACTCTGAAGCACAAGTGTGGTAAAAGGATAGTAACATTGCCCCTTCTCTCTTGTACTCTCATTTTTTATTATTTTTTTAATTTTTTTGTGGGCTTCTTTGGCCTCTTTTTTTATTTGGGCTTCTTTGGCCTCTTTTTATTTTTCATAAAGTCCGGAGTCTCATCCCGACTTGTGGGGGAAGCATCGTCGCCATCATCCTTTCCTCACTAGGGCAATGCTCTAATAATGATGATCATCACACTTTTATTTACTTACAACTCGATATCTAGAACAAAGATATGACTCTATATGAATGCCTCCGGCGGTGTACCGGGATGTGCAATGATCTAGCGTAGCAAAGATATAAAAAAAGCGAACAAGCCATGAAAATATCATGCTAGCTATCTTACGATCATGCAAAGAAATATGACAATAAATGCTCAAGTCATGTATATGATGATGATGGAAGTTGCATGGCAATATATCTCGGAATGGATATGGAAATGCCATGATAGGTAGGTATGGTGGCTGTTTTGAGGAAGATATAATGAGGCTTATGTGTGACAGAGCGTATCGTATCATGGGGTTTGGATGCACCGGCGAAGTTTGCACCAACTCTTGAGGTGAGAAAGGGCAATGCACGGTACAGAAGAGGCTAGCAATGATGGAAGGGTGAGAGTGCGTATAATCCATGGACTCAACATTAGTCATAAAGAACTCACATACTTATTGCAAAAATCTATTAGTCATCGAAACAAAGTACTACGCGCATGCTCCTAGGGGGATAGATTGGTAGGAAAAGACCATCGCTCAACCCCGGCCGCCACTCATAAGGAAGACAATCAATAAATAAATCATGCTCCGACTTCATTACATAATAGTTCACCATACGTGCATGCTACAGGAATCACAAACCTCAACACAAGTATTTCTACTAATCCACAACTACCCACTAGAATGAATCCAATATCACCATCTTTATATCGCAAAACTATTGCAAGGAATCAAACATATCATATTCAGTGATCTACAAGTTTTATGTAGGATTTTATGACTAACCATGTGAATGACCAGTTCCTGTCATCTCTCTAAATAGATATAACTGAAGCACGAGAGTTTAATTCTTTCTACAAAAGATATGCCCACGCTCTAACAAATATAAGTGAAGCAAAAGAGAACTCTACAAATGGCGGTTGTCTATGTAAGAGAAACAGGCAATCCAAGCTTCAAATGATATAAGTGAAGCACATGAAGCATTCTATAAAGCCATATTCAAAAGATATAAGTGAAGTGCAATGAGCATTCTATAAATCAACCAAGGACTATCTCATACCAGCATGGTGCATAAAATAAAAATGAAAACTAAATGCAAAAGACGCTCCAAGATTTGCACATATCACATGAATGAAACGAATCCGAAAACATACCGATATTTGTTGAAGAAAGAGGGGATGCCTTCCGGGGCATCCCCAGGCTTAGACGCTTGAGTCTCCTTGAATATTTACTTGGGGTGCCTCGGGCATCCCCAAGCTTGTGCTCTTGCCTCTCTTCCTTCTTCTCACATCGAAACCTTCTCGATCATCGAACACTTCATCCACACAAAACTTCAACAGAAAACTCGGTAAGATCCGTTAGTGTAATAAAGCAAATCACTACTCTAAGTACTGCTGCAAACCAATTCATATTTTGTTTTCAGATTGTGTCTACTGTAATATAACTTTTTCATGGCTTAATCCACTGATATAAATTGATAGTTTCATCAAAACAAGCAAACTATGCATCAAAAACATAATCTGTCTAAAACAGAACAGTCTATAATAATCTGAACATTCACCATACTTCTGATACTTAAAAATTCTGCCAAAATTAGGAAAAATAAACAATTTTTACAGCAAGACAGTGCAAAAAGAATCAGAACCATTTGACGTTCGAGTAAAAAATTAAATTCGCGCACTACAGCCAAAGTTTCTGTCCTGCACCGCACAAACCAACAAGCATTGTAAACATCCTAAAGGAAAACCTTGGCACATTATTTTTATAATACAATGAAATTGTACACTAGTAGAAAACAGGGCTTTCGTTCGGGCCTGGCCAGCCTATTAGTCCCGGTTCTGCACGAACCGGGACCCATGGGGTGCGTTAGTCCCGGTTCGTGAGCCCAGGCGGCCGGCCGGGCCACGTGGGCCACCGGTCCCAGTTCGTCTGGACCTTTTGGTCCCGGTTCCACGCAGGAACCGGGACCAATGCGCCTCGCCCCTGGCCCATGACCATTGGTCCCGGTTTGTGCCACAAACGGGGACTAAAGGGTTGGTCCTCGTCGCAGTCAGAGTTTAGTCCCACCTCGCCAAGCGAAGGGCGCTCACACCGGTTTATAAGCCCGTCCCTCTCTGCCTTGTTGAGCTCCTCTCAAAATGAAAATAGATGCCCTTATACAGGGAATTTGACCTAAATTCAGAGTTAATTTCTCTGAAATTCATAGAAATTTATTATGAATTTAGGTTGAATTCTCTCTATAGGCGCATCTATGCTCATTTTTTTATGTTGGGGTTCGCGATGTTTACAGACTTTTTGTGTGTTGAATATGCACCATTCAAAATCAGTCTCTGCTTTGAATGGTTCATTTTGAACACACAAAAATTCTGGAGTTCAAATAAGTTCAAGAAAATGAAATCCCTTTGTAACAAATGAGTTTTCGTCTGAAACCCTGATACTTCGAAAGAGATTGTCCATTTTGTTCACGAAGTGCATCCACCTTTTGCCGGGACCCTCTCAACTTTTTAGCACATGCTATGTGCGTGAAATGATGATACCGTGCCAACTTTCAACCTTTTCAGAGTTCATTTGAAATTCTTTTCAATTTCAAGTTCATTTGAAATGCTTTTCAATTTTAGGGTCTTATGGCTTTCAATGGTGCATTTTGAACACACAAAAAGTCAGGAGTTCAAATAAGTTTAAAAAAATGAAATCCCTTTGTAACAGACGAGTTTCCGTATGAAATCCTGATACTTTGAAAGAGATTGTCTGTTTTGTACACGAAGTGCATCCAGTTTTTGCCGTAACCCTCTCAACTTTCTTGCACATGCTATGTGGATGAAATGATGATAGCATGCCAACTTTCAACCTTTTCAGAGTTCATTTGAAATTCTTTTCAATTTTAGGGTCTTACAGCTCAAAATAATTAGTAAATGCATGAAAAATAACAAATGAAGTCAGAAAGGATTGAAAAATGAAGACGTGGCTTTGAATAGTGCATTTTGAACACACAAAAAGTTAGGAGTTCAAATAAATTTAAAAGATGAAATCCCTTTGTAACAGACGAGTTTCCGTATGAAATCCTGATACTTTGAAAGAGATTGTCCATTTTGTACACGAAGTGCATCCATTTTTTGCCGTAACCCTCTCAACTTTCTTGCACATGCTATGTGGATGAAATGATGATACCATGCCAACTTTCAACCTTTTCAGAGTTCATTTGAAATGTTTTTCAATTTTAGGGTCTTATAGCTCAAAATAATTAGTAAATGCATGAAAAATAACAAATGAAGTCAGAAAGGATTGAAAAATGATGATGTGGCTTTGACTGGTGCATTTTGAACACACAAAAAGTCAGGAGTTCAAATAAGTTTTAAAAAATGAAATCCATTTGTAACAGACGAGTTTTCGTATGAAATCCTGATACTTTGAAAGAGATTGTCCGTTTTGTACACGAAGTGCATCCACTTTTTGCCGTAACCCTCTCAACTTTCTTGCACATGCTATGTGGATGAAATGATGATACCATGCCAACTTTCAACCTTTTCAGGGTTCATTTGAAATGCTTTTATAAACTCTAATTGCAAAAGGAATCAACTAAAAAGCTTTTATAAACCTCTAGTATTTTTTAAACTAAAATTATATAAAATTTATGCAACTAAAATTATCAAAGTATTTTTGTTCGAAACATGAAATGCAGAAAGAATTATCGTAAAAAAAATTCGTTAGAAACTTTAGTAGCAAAAAGAATTTTCGTAAAGAATTAAAATTTAAACTATTAAAATTTGGAAACTAATGGAGTAACAGAAAGTTTATAATTATTCTGAGCTAAAAGCAAAAAGAATAAAAAAATAAAGCAAAAATCAAAAGAAAATAAATAATTCAAAAAACAAAAAAATACTGGAAAAAATAAAAAATTCCGTCTAATGGGCCACACGGCCTGCATACGACTAGAAACCCATCTGCACATGGGCCAGGATGCAGGCCCAATAGGCCCAACATGGCAGTGACAAGGATAGGCATGGAATGCCTGCATATTAGAGAGGAGCTCAGCACCTGAGTTGCAACACAGCTTATAAACAGGTGCTGAGCTCTCTCAGCTAGCGAGGTGGGACTAAACTTCCCACCGCACCGCGCCACCACAGGGACTTTAGTCCCGGTTGGTGGCTCCAACCGGAACCAATGCTCCCCTTTGGTCCCGGTTGGTGGCACCAACCGGAACCAATGCCCCCCTTTACTCCCGGTTGGTGGCACCAGCCGGGACCAAAGTGGTTGGGGGCACCAACCGGGAATAAAGGTGGCATTGGTCCCGGTTTGTGCGTCGAACCGGGACCAAAGCCTTTGCTATATAAGCCAGGACTTAGGAAATTTTCAGATTTCCATCGCCAGTTTCCCCACGCTTGACGACGCCGCGAGCTTGATCTACGCCACCAGGCTGCCCCGCCACCGTCGCCGTCGCCCGTGCCCCCGAGCCCACGCCGTCGCCCGTTGCCGTCGTCCTCCGCCCCCGCCGCCGTCGCCGTCGCCCCCCGCCGCGCGCCCCCGAGCCGTGTTGCCCGTCACCGTCGCCGTCGCCCTCCGCCACCCACGCCGTCGCCCTCCGCCGCCCACGCCATAGCCCTCCATCGCCTGATGTGAGCCGCCACCACGCCACAGCTCTGTTTATTTTTTTCATATAATTTGTATTATTTTTTGTTCATTGCATTTTTTCATATATATAATGTGTATATATATATGTATGTGGTAGCTATATGATGAATGGATGTGGCTATGTATGTATGAATATAATGTTCATAGAATTTTTTTTGTTTATATTTGTTTCATATATGTATTAATTTTTTATTGAGGTTAATTATTAGTAGATATCGATTTTAGGTTAGTGCTTAGTAGTTGAACTAGTTGATTTAATAAAACTATTTTATTAAATTTTACTATATATAGAAGTAGTTTATTTTTAGTAAGAACTACTTTATTTTATATATTTATAGTACGTGCTTAGTAGTTGAACAAGTTGATTAATTAATAAATCTACTTTATTAAATTTTACTATATATAGAAGTAGTTTATTTTTAGTAAGAACTACTTTATTTTATTTATTTATAGTAAGTGCTTAGTAGTTGAACTAGTTGATTAATTAATAAAACTACTTTATTAAATTTTACTATATATAGAAGTAGTTTATTTTTAGTAAGAAATACTTTATTTTATTTATTTATAGTAAGTGCTTAGTAGTTGAACTAGTTGATTTAATAAAACTACTTTATTTTACTATATATGGAAGTAGTTTATTTTTAGCAAGAAAATTAATAGAACTAGTTTATTTTTTTAGTTCAAGCAATTAATCCCACATCGACGTCGATGATGCCTATCCCGCATCCTCGTCGTCGACTCGGCGGAGGAGGCCGGCTTGATCAGAGGGGCCATGTCCGGGACTGGGCTCCGCCGGGCTGGTATTGGGAGGTGCTACCTTCCGGGGGGCGTAGGTTGGTGAGGAGCCAGCCCGTCGTTGACCCCATCCTTGTTTGGTGGTGGTCGCATGGGCCATTGACGGTGCCGAGGCTTCCGGACACCGCGGAGGTGGTACGTCACCGTGTCAGCGAGGAGGACGAGCACGCCCGTCGCTACATGGTTGCATTGGAGGGCAGGTCCGACAATACCTGGCAGGTTCTTCAGGGATCTCACTGGAGCTATGATCCTGTGATGGTTCCTTCTCTTTGGGTGTCCACCGCCCGCGCCGATACCCGTCGGGCGCTACGGTTCTAGCTGTATTAGCGATTCTATATATGTATGATAGTATTCGAGGTGTATTAATTAGTGATAATATGCGACGATGTACGGACGCAAGAGACTATAGTTTTTCTTATAATTGAATGCATGCTAATTTGAATACTACTTTATTTTATGATTTGGTTTTGCTTATTGAATGCTCAAATTGGAAAAGTACTCCTACGTACTTTGAATGCTAAAATTGGAGAGCACTATGCAAGGCGTAATGCATTTGATTACTTGATAGCTTATAGGGTTTTTGGTTTTACAGAAATCTAGGAGCCCCCCCATCATCCGCGCCGTCTTCACCATCACCGACCGCCCTCCAACCTCGAGGTGAGACCAGCCAAATCTCCATGTCAATATGAGTCCTATAATATGAGTCCTCGGGTTGACTGTAAGTCTGTCGAGTCTCCACCATATATGAGAGGACGAAGAATCCCAACTGTTGTCGTGGGGGTAGCTTCTCCTTCTTTCCCGTGTGCTAGACAATTTGGTGTAATGCACTCGAGAACGAAAGGAGGAGCTACCATCACCGACGGTCGCAAATGTCAGAGAGGAATCAGTGAGGAAGAGTTCCACCATATATATATGAGAGGACGAAGAATCCCGACTGTTGTCGTGGGGGTCGCTTCTCCTTTGTTCCCGTGTGCTAGACATTTTGGTGTAATGCACTCGGGGACAAATGGAGAAGCGACCATCACCAACGGTCGAATGTATACACCATGTGAGCTGAGAGTTTTCAAGAAAAGACTCGACAAACCGATAGTCAACCCGTGATGAATAATAATGATCTAACTTAGGTTTTTTAGTACATATATTTAATTATAGACGTTTAATATTTGAATTATGAACATAGGAAATGTCGTACTCGGATGACGAAAGTCTCCCGGGGGAGTGCGACTGGTGCCACGACGACCGAGGTCAGTGCGACAGGCCTCACCTGGACGAAGATCAGCGCTCAGTATTAAGCTGGAGGAGACCTTCGATGTTGAAACGGTACGCAACGATGACAAGTGTTATTTTTTCGTAATTAAGCACGACTTCAACTATTTCAACATGTTCTTTTCATCTTTTACAATTCGGCTAGCTTATCCCATGCCATGCAAGACGCTACGTCTTGGAGAGGATGGGTTTTGATGACCATGAAAGTATCGAAACAAAGAAAATTCACCTAAGTACCCATCATGATATAGATTTTGAAGTAAACCTGTATAATTCTGAGAGCGTAACCCATTTTGGTTGCAAAAATTGGGAAGCATTTTGCAAGATGTATGGTTTTGATGAGGGTATGCTTGTCACCATGGATCTTGATGATCCTGACATCGAGCAAGACAATATGGACATTTGGGTCCTTGTTGATACGCCTCCAATTCTACCGCTATGTGAGTTTCTCAAACGTAGTTATTAGCTAATTTATATTGTTCATTTCAAAATAGTTGACAGCTTATTTTCATTAACATCTTATTTTGATTGTTCAAACAATGTGCGGAACATGGTAGACAGAACCTACTACACCGATGGCTCTGAGTTAACTTATAAGGAGAAAATTCATCTGGTCGGATTTTGTACCGATCTTGAGAATTACAATATCTATTGTAAAACTCCTCCACATTATGGTCAATACGTGCCACTAGTGCACGTGTTGAACTACGGTAACTACTATGGAGATACCCTGGTAAGATTTCTTACTATTACGACATCCGTGCATCTTTTGCATACTTCTAAAACTAGTACATCATTGCTAACTATGAAGTTATTACTATGTTTTTCAACAGATAATCGCAGAGGATTGTGTGCCTCATTTGATGTATCAGAATGGTAGGCTTGATGTTTTGAACATACAACCAGGTCATCCTACGAATCTCAACTGTCCATACCGGATTTCTAAAAGAAGTGGAGACATGCAAATCAAAGAATGGAAAAAATGTATGGACAGTCGCAAGGAGGTTCTTGGAAGCAAAAGGAAGCGAAGCGCAAGAATTGGAGACAGGATGATCTCCATTCTCCATAATGGAGAGTCAGTGTCTATATTGTTTTATGCTATTTTACCTTAAAGAGGGTATTTCGGTCCTACCTAATACTGATGATCATGTGCTAAGAACAATTAAGTAGGGTTGGTTCGATGACTATGAGGAAGATGATCGTATGACTTGTTATTAACAACGAGTAGAAGTTGTATGATGATGATTAGTAGGACTTGTTATTATATATGATGATGCATGATGCGCGCATGAAGAGTTATTATATATCAGCGGGTGAAATGAACATGGATTGGATTGAAGTGAAGGCAACGTGCATGTGGTGCATGTCTAAAGTAGTACAATCCAAACATAATCAAGTTAGGATTAGTATTACATTCGACATGCACCACATGTTGCCTTCACTTCAATCTAAGCCATGTTTAGGCATAGCAGTACGTAGCATTGGTAAACCAAGCACGGAGATATAAGAGAGGACACTTCTCTCTAATAGCTACCTAATAACAACCTAAATTAACCCCCAAAACCCCTAAATCAGCCCCTTTAAAAAACCAAAAACCTCAGCTCCAGCCAGATGTTGACGCGTGGATGCCTATTGGTCCCGGTTGGTGTCACCAACCGGGACCAAAGGCCCCCCTGCCTGGGCTGGCCGCAGCGGCCACGTGGAGGGCCTTCTGTCCCGGTTCATGTAGGAACCGGACCTAAAGGCCAAGGGCATTAGTAACGACCTTTTAGTCCCGGTTCACAAACCGGGACAGAAGGCCCTCACGAACTGGGACAATAGGCCCTTTTTCTACTAGTGGTACAAGGGGATAATTATTGTTGTTGAAAAGTTTCTGTAATCAAGATTCACAAAGTTGCCGTGAGCATGAATAAAGTTCAAGGAGCTCTCCCACTTCAACAATGCTTGTCTTTCTCACTTTCACTTTCCTTTTTGAAAAGTTTTGGCTTCCCCTCTTTATTTTTGTTGTTTTTAAACTATATGAAAGCACTCAACAGAAATAAATGACTCTCTAAAACTTCCGGGTTGTCTCCCTGGCAGCGCTTTCTTTAAAGCCATTAAGCTAGGCATATAGTGCTCAAGTAGTGAATCCACCCGGATCCCAAGGTATATCAAAGCCAATTTTAATTAGCAATGATTTGTAATTTAGTAGTGAGCACAAAGTAACATAAATCATGTAATGACGACGGCTAACTCTCTTCCTATGCATCGGCATGTCATAAAAGAACAATTCATGCACACATGGTAAAGGCCAATGCATAGTATAAACAGTTTCTTGCAATTTTATCGTGTGGGAAACATAGAGAAGTGGAGATATAGTTCCTCTCTCATAATAATTGCAAGTAGGAGCAGCAAGCACATGCATATTATATCTATCAAAATCATCATGTGCAACGGTAAAAGGCAACCCATCAATGTAATCCTTAATAAGTGCAAACTTCTCCGATATAGTGTAGTTGGGAGAATTAAAAATGATAATAGGACTATCATGTGTGGGTGCAATAGCAACAATTTCATGTTTAACATAAGGAATTATAGCAAGTTCATCTCCATAATAATAATTCATATTGGCATCTTGGCCACAAGCATAGCAAGCATCATCAAAAAGGGATATTTCAAAAGAGTCAACGGGATCATAGCAATTATCCTTCGGTAAGCACGAAGGGAAATTAAACAATGTATGAGTTGAAGAGTTAGTCTCATTAGAAGGTGGGCACGGGTAGCTAATCCGCTCTTCCTCCTTTTGTTCTTCGCTCTCCTCCTCATCTTTTTCATCCAATGAGCTCACAATTTCATCAATTTCTTCTTCCATAGATTCCCGCAAAATATTAGTCTCTTCTTGGATAGTGGAGACTTTCTCAATGAGTGCATTAATATCAGAATTGTATTCATAATTCTCATAACAATATTTGAGGATAGCTAAATTTTCAGGTCTATAAACCGAATCATCAAAATCTTCAAACTCTTTAAACATAGATTCAATTTCATAAGCACCCATAAAAGCAACAAATTCTTCTATTTGTTCCACATCATAGTAATCATATATACCATTAGCATAGGAAGCTAAGGTTTTATTATCATTAAATTTGCATGAAAAGGGAAGGTGTGGAGCCTTCATCCTAGAGCAACAAGTATAATCATATCTGAAGCATAGTTGCCTAGCATACCACTTCAATATATGAATTTGATCCCATAATAGTTTCCTTTTTGAGTCAAGCGATAATCCCTAAAGTATTCACGTTGATCCAACGTTACTCCCATTACAAAGTTCAATGGGGTTTTCTCAGGATTATCAAAGTAGTACATAATACCTATCACATAATGCGCATCAAGGGTTTTAGGAGGTTCCCCATCTCCATGAGCAGCAAGTACACCTAATTTTTTTGGTATTTCGTGTTCCATATCCATAACTAAAGATAGAGAACAACTAAGAACAGAAAATAAAAATTACTTAGTGATAAAGCAAACAAGCACACACGAGAATATTCACCCCACGCTATTGCTCCCCTGCAACGGCGCCAGAAAAAGGTCTTGATAACCCACAAGTATAGGGGATCAATTGTAGCCTCTTTCGATAAGTAAGAGTGTCGATTCCAACGAGGAGCTAAAGGTAGAACAAATATTCCCTCAAGTTCTATCGACCACCGATACAACACTACGCACGCTCGACGTTTGCTTTACCTAGAACGAGTATGAAACTAGAAGTACTTTGTAGGTGTTTTTGGGTAGGTTTGCAAGAATATAAAGAGAGCGTAAATAAAAGCTAGGGGCTGTTTAAATAAAGACACAACTAAATTAGTTTTAGTAGAGAGCTTTTTGTTACGAGAAAGTTATTTGTCCCTAGGCAATCGATAACTAGACTGGTAATCATTATTGCAATTTTATTTGAGGGAGAGGCATAAGCTATCATACTTTCTCTACTTGGATCATATGCACTTATGATTGGATGTCTAGCAAGCATCCGCAACTATTAAAGATCATTAAGGTAAAACCCAGCCATAGCATTAAAGCATCAAGTCCTCTTTATCCCATACGCAAACAACCTACTTACTCGGGTCTGTGTTTCTGTCACTCACGCCACCCACTATAATCAAATCATGAACATATTGCAAACCCTACAGCGGGGATCCCTCACGCTTGCGTGACACGGAGAGCACTATAGGACAGCACCAATAATAAAACATGCAACTCAAACCAATCACGATCACCAAATAGCCCATAGGACAAAACGGATCTACTCAAACATCATAGGATAGCCATACATCATTGGGAAATAATATATAGCGTTGAGCACCATGTTTAAGTAGTGATTACAGTGGGTAAGAAAGAGGTTACACCGCTGCATAGAGGGGGGAAGAGTTGGTGATGATGGCGGTAAAGTTGTTGGTGAAGATTGCGGTGATGATGATGGCCACGGCAGCGTTCCGGCGCCACCGGAAGAGAAGGGGAGAGGGGGCCCCTTTGTCTTCTTCTTCCTTGACCTCCTCCCTAGATGGGAGAAGGGTTTCCCCTCTGGTCCTTGGCCTCCATGGCGTGGGAGGGGCGAGAGCCCCTCTGAGATTGGATCTATCTCTCTGTCTCTCTCTGTTTCTGCACTCTCGTCTGGTGCCCTTTCACCGTTTCATATATATATGGAGATTCGTTTCTCCGATTGTACTGAAACCTTCACCGTGATTTTTTACCAAAAATAGCTTTCTTGCGGCCGAAGAAGGGCATCAACCGCCATACGGGTGGCCCACGAGGGTCAGGGGCGCGCCCAGGGGGGCAGGCGTGCCCCCTGCCTCGTGGCCACCTCGGGCACCGTCTCGCGTTGATTCTTCTTCCAGAATTTTCCAAATATTCCAAAAATAAGCTTCGTCCGTTTTTATCCTGTTTGGATTCTGTTTGATATGGATATTCTGCGAAACATATGTTAGTCCCAAAAATAGTATAAAAAGTTGCCAAAAAGTATATGAAAGTTGAATAATATTGGCATGTAACAATGAAAAATTATAGATACGATGGAGACGTATCATCCCTCTTGAGACACAGGCTGGGACCGTGTGCTATCGGGCGAGGCATCGAAACCCAACCATTTCCGTAGGTATGTACATCCCACACGGTAACCCGAGAAAAACATTTCCGTAGGTATGTACATCCCACACGGTGAATCCCAGAAAAACATTTTCGTTCGTATGTATATCACACACAGTCAATCCAAGAAATACGTTTCCGTTCTTATGTACATCCCACACGGTCAATCCAGGGAAAATGTTTCCGTTCGTATGTACCTCCCACATAGTTTTATGTATATGCTCGTGTGTGAAAGGTGTAACTATCACACACGCTCTGCCTTGGTTAACTGTTTTCTTTCATTAACTACATCACACACGATTTGGTGTAGAAAACTGCCTGGCATTGGGCTATCCATCACAAGCCCTTTTACTGCCAGAACCGTTTGCAAAGTTCCATGACCGTCTGTTCTCTTTTTATTTTTGCTTGTAATTTATTATTAAAATTGGAAATTTTGAAATATGAAACATGCAATTCAAATTCTCAGCACAATGGTTCAACAACGAATCCATAAATAAAATTGCCAGTACAATATGTTCAGTAATTACAGGATTAGGCAGGAATTAACTATGATGAACCACAATATTTAAAGGCGGTAAAGGTGAAGAGACAAGTGTAAATCATTTTGACTGGCGACGGTGTTGAAGAAGCAGAATGCCTAGAACGTGCCTTCCTGCATGCCATAGGCACGAACCACTTTTGTCCAACCCCTTGTGACGATCGCCCGCTGCTACCTCTTGAGCACAGCGTTGGTTTTACCTTGAAGAGGAAAGGGTGATGCAGCAAAGTAGTGCAAGTATTTCCCTCAGTTTTTGAGAACCAAGGTATCAATCCAGTAGGAGACCACACGCAAGTCCCTCGTACCTCCACAAACAAATAAGAACCTTGCAACCAACGCGATAAAGGGGTTGTCAATCCCTCCACGGCCACTTGCAAATGTGAGATCTGATAGAGATGATAAGATAATATTTTTGGTATTTTTTTGATATAGATTGAAAGTAAAGATTGCAAAATAAACGGTGACAGAAATAGCTAGTTGACAGGAGATTAATATGATGGAAAATAGACCCGGGGGCCATAGGTTTCACTAGTGGCTTCTCTCAAGATAGCATAAGTATTACGGTGGGTGAACAAATTACTGTCGAGCAATTGATAGAATAGTGCATAGTTATGAGAATATCTAGGCATGATCATGTATATAGGCATCACGTCCACGAGAAGTAGACCGAAACGATTCTGCATCTACTACTATTACTACACACATCGACCGCTATCCAGCATGCATCTAGAGTATTAAGTTCATAAGAACAGAGTAACGCATTTGGCAAGATGACATGATGTAGATTGATAAACTCAAGCAATATGATATAAACCCCATCTTTTTATACTCGATGTCAACAATACAATACGTGTCGTTTCCCCTTCTGTCACTGGGATCGAGCACCGCATGATTGAACCCAAAGGTAAGTACTTCTCCCATTGCAAGAAAGATCAATCTAGTAGGCCAAACCAAACTGATAATTCGAAGAGACTTGCAAAGATAACAAATCATACATAAAAGAATTCAGAGGAGATTCAAATATTGTTCATAGATAATCTTGATAATAAACCCACAATTCATCGGATCTCGACAAACACACCGCAAAAAGAGTTACATCAAAGAGATCTCCAAGAAGATCGAGGAGAACTTTGTATTGAGATCCAAAGAGAGAGAAGAAGCCATCTAGCTAATAACTATGGACCCAAAGGTCTGAGGTAAACTACTCACACATCATCGGAGAGGCTATGGTGTTGATGTAGAAGCCCTCTGTGATCGATTCCCCCTCCAGTGGAGCGCCGGAAAAGGCCCCAAGATGGGATCTCACGGATACAGAAGGTTGCGGTGGTGGAAATAGGGTTTCGTGGTGCTCCCGGATGTTGTCAGGGTATATGAGTATATATAGGCGAAGGAAGTCGGTCAGGGGAGCCACGAGGGGCCCACGAGGGTGGGGGGCGCGCCCAGGGGGGCAGGCGTGTCTTCCTGCCTCGTGGCCTCCTCGCTTATTTCTTGACGTCCACTCCAAGTCCTCTGGATCACGTTTGTTCCAAAAATCACTCTTCCGAAGGTTTCATTCCGTTTGGATTCCGTTTGATATTCTTTTTCTGCGAAACATAGAAATAGGCAAAAAAAAACAACAATTTGCACTGGGCCTTGGGTTAGTAGGTTAGTCCCAAAAATAATTTAAAAGTGTATAATGAAGCCCATTAAACATCCAAAACAGATAATATAATAGCATGGAACAATAAAATATTATAGATACGTTCGAGACGTATCAAGCATCCCCAAGCTTAATTCATGCTCGTCCTCGAGTAGGTAAATGATAAAAACAAAATTTTTTATGTGGAATGCTACCTAGCATATTATTCAATATAATTTTCTTTATTGTGGCATGAATGTTCAGATCCAAAAAATTCACGATAAAAGTTTAATATTGACATAAAAATAATAATACTTCAAGCATACTAACTAAGCAATTATGTCTTCTCAAAATAACATGGCCAAAGAAAGTTCATCCCTACAAAATCATATAGTTTGGTCATGCTCCATTTTCGTCACACAAGAATGCTCTCATCATGCACAACCCCGATGACAAGCCAAGCAATTGTTTCATACTTTAGTAATCTCAAACTTTTTTCAACTTTCACGCAATATATGAGCATGAGCCATGGATATAACACTATGGGTGGAATAGAGTATGATGATGGGGGTTATGTGGAGAAGACAAAAAAGGAGAAAGTCTCACATTGACGCGGCTAATCAATGGGCTAGGGAGATGCCCATCAATTGATGTCAATGCAAGGAGTAGGGATTGCCATGCAGTGGATGCACTAGAGCTATAAATGTATGAAAGCTCAACAAAAGAAACTAAGTGGGTGTGCGTCCAACTTGCTTGCTCACGAAGACCTATGGCATTTGAGGAAGCCCATTGTTAGAATATACAAGCCAAGTTCTATAATGAAAAATTCCCACTAGTATATGAAAATGACAAAACAAGAGACTCTCTATCATAAAGATCATGGTGCTACTTTGAAGCACAAGTGTGGAAAAAGGATAGTAGCATTGTCCCCTTTTGTTTCTTTTTTTGGGCCTTTTTTTGGCCTTTCTTCTATTTGTTTCTTCTTTCTTTTCTTTTTTATTTGGGACAATGCTCTATTAATGATGATCACCACACTTCTATTTATTTACAACTCAATGATTACAACTCGATACTAGAACAAAGTATGACTCTATATGAATGCCTCCGGCGGTGTACCGGGATGGGCAATGAATCAAGAGTGACATGTATGAAATAATATGCATGGTGGCTTTGCCACAAATACGATGTCAACTACATGATCATGCAAGGCAATATGACAATGATGAAGTGTGTCATAATAAACGGAACGGTGGAAAGTTGCATGGCAATATATCTCGGAATGGCTACGGAAATGCCATAATAGGTAGGTATGGTGGCTATTTTGAGGAAGATATAAGGAGGTTTGTGTGTGATAGAGAAATGCATGGTACCGAAGAGGCTAGCAATGATGGAAGGGTGAGAGTGCGTATAATCCATGGACTCAACATTAGTCATAAAGAACTCACATACTTATTGCAAAAATCTACAAGTCATCAAAAACCAAGAACTACGCACATGCTCATAGGGGGATAGATTGGAAGGAAAAGACCATCGCTCGTGCCCGACGGCGACTCATAAGGATGACAATCAAAGAACACCTCATGTTTCAAATTTGTTACACAACGGTTACCATACGTGCATGCTACGGGACTTGCAAACTTCAACACAAGTATTTTTCAAATTCACAAGTACTCAACTAGGACAACTTTAATATCACTATCTCCATATCTCAAAACAATCATCAAGTATCAAACTTCTCTTAGTATTCAATGCACTCTATATGAAAGTTTTTATTATACCAATCTTGGATGCCTATTATATTAGGACCAATTTTATAGCCAAAGCAAATTACCATGCTGTTCTAAGGGAACTCCCAAAATAATATAAGTGAAGAATGAGAGATCAATAATTTCTATAAAATAAAACCACCACCGTGCTCTAAAAGATATAAGTGAAGCACTGAAGCAAAATTATCTAGCTCAAAAGATATAAGTGAAGCACATAGGGTATTCTAATAAATTCCGAATCATGTGTGTCTCTCCCAAAAGGTGTGTGCAGCAAGGATGATTGTGTTAAACTAAAAGGCAAAGACTCAAATCATAGAAGACGCTCCAAGCAAAACACATATCATGTGGTGAATAAAAATATAGCATCAAGTAAAATTACCTATGGACGAAGACGAAAGAGGGGATGCCTTCCGGGGCATCCCCAAGCTTACGCTTTTGGTTGTCCTTGAATTTTACCTTTGGGTGCCTTGGGCATCCCCAAGCTTAGGCTCTTGCCACTCCTTATTCCATAAACCATCAAATCTTTACCCAAAAACTTGAAATCTTCACAACACAAAACTCAACAGAAAATCTCATGAGCTCCGTTAGCGAAATAAAACAAAGCATCACTATAAGGTACTGTAATGAACTCATTATTAATTTATATTGGTGTTAAACCTACTGTATTCCAACTTCTCTATGGTTCATGACCTCCGATACTAGCCATAGATTCATCAAAATAAGCAAACAACACACGAAAAACAGAATCTGTCAAACATAAAACAGTCTGTAGTAATCTGTATCTAACGCAAATTTCTGTAACTCATAAACATGTACCAAAATAGGACGACCTAGATAATATGTTTATTGATCTACTGCAATTGGAATCAGTATTTTACCACGTCTAGTGATTTTTAACAATTGTTTTCGTGAGCATAAAGTTTCTGACTTTTTCAGCAAGAACAAATAACTATCATCCAAGAAGATCCTATAGGTTTTACTTGGCACAAACACTAATTAAAACATGAAACCACATCTAACCAGAGGCTAGATGAAATATTTATTACTAAACAGAACAAAAAAGCAAGGAGAAAAATAAAATTGGGTTGCCTCCCAACAAGCGCTATCGTTTAACGCCCCTAGCTAGGCGTAAAAGCATTCATGATCTTTAATTTTAATTTTAATAGTAGGTTACCACTCATCATAAAGTTTTCTAGGGATAGGAACTTCTAATTCAAGCTTTTCTTCATAAGATTGCATTAAAGCACCAATTATATGTTTGGTACAAGCTTTATTTTGACTATAAGGATGAGGAGAATTTAACACATATTACAACAAGGAAATACAATCTATAAGAATTATCATAATTAAATTCCTTGAAATCCAAAATAGTGGGTTCATTGCTATCTAAAGTTTTGACCTCTTCAATCCCACTTTTACCAATTTTTGCATCAAGATCTAAAAACTCCGAATCATTGGGACACCTTTTAACTATAGTTGACTCATCTCCAGTCCCATCATTATCAAGATTCATATTGCAAAACAAAGATTTAATTGGAGACACATCAATCACTTTTAGATCTTCATCATTATTATCATGAAAACTAGAAGAACATGCTTTCACAAAGCAATCTTTTTTAGCACGCATCCTAGCGGTTCATTCTTTGCACTCATCAATGGAAACTCTCATGGCTTTGAGAGACTCATTGATATCATGCTTAGGTGGAATAGATCAAAGTTTCAAAGAATCAACATCAAGAGAAATTCTATCCATGTTCCTAGCCAACTCATCCACCTTAAGCAATTTTTCTTCAAGCAAGGAATTGAATTCTTTTGTTAATTCATAAACTCTTTAACACTAGTCTCAAAATCAGAGGGCAACCTATTAAAATTTCCATAAGAATTGTTGTAGTAATTACCATAATTATTAGAGGAATTACTAGGAAACGGACTAGGATTAAAGTTTCCTCTATACGCGTTGTTACCAAAATTGTTCCTACCAACAAAATTCACATCCATAGATTCATTATTATTCTCAATCAAAGTAGACAAAGGCATATCATTAGGATCAGAAGAAACACTCTTATTAGCAAACAACTTCATAAGTTCATCCATCTATCCACTCAAAACATTAATCTCTTCTATCGCATGAACCTTTTTACTAGTAGATCTTTCTGTGTGCCATTGAGAATAATTAACCATAATATTGTCTAGGAGTTTAGTAGCTTCTCCTAAAGTGATTTCCATAAAAGTTCCTCCCGCGGCCGAATCTAAAAGATTTCTAGAAGCAAAATTCAATCCGGCATAAAAATTTTGTATAATCATCCATAAATTCAAACCATGTGTAGGGCAATTACGTATCATTAATTTCATTCTCTCCCAAGCTTGTGCAATATGTTCATGATCAAGTTGCTTAAAATTCATAATATCATTTCTAAGAGAGATGATCTTAGCGGGAGGAAAATACTTAGAGATAAAAGCATCTTTGCACTTATTCCAAGAATCGATATATTTTTAGGCAAAGACGAAAACCAAGTTTTAGCACGATCTCAAAGTGAAAACAGAAATAGCTTCAATTTAACAATATCATTATCCATATCTTTCTTCTTTTGCATATCACACAAATCAACAAAGTTGTTTCGATGCGTAGCGGCATCTTCACTAGGAAGGCCAGAGAATTGATCTTTCATGACAAGATTTAGCAAGGCAGCATTAATTTCACAAGATTCAACATCGGTAATAGGAGCAATCGGAGTGCTAAAAAATCATTGTTGTTGGTATTGGAAAAGTCACACAATTTAGTATTGTCTTGAGCCATCGTGACAAACAAGCAATCCAACACACAAGCACACAAGAAGCTAGCAAAAAAGAGGCAAACGAAAAGAGAGGGCGAATAAAACGGCAAGGGTGAAGTGGGGGAGAGGAAAACGAGAGGCAAATGGAAAATAATGTAATGCGAGGGATAAGAGTTTGTGATGGGTACTTGGTATGTCTTGACTTGTGCGTAGACCTCCCCAGCAACGGCACCAGAAATCCTTCTTGCTACCTCTTGAGCACTGCGTTGGTTTTCCCTTGAAGAGGAAAGGGTGATGCAGCAAAGTAGCGTAAGTATTTCCCTCAGTTTTTGAGAACCAAGGTATCAATCCAGTAGGAGACCACACGCAAGTCCCTCGTACCTACACAAACAAATAAGAACCTTGCAACCAACACGATAAAGGGGTTGTCAAAGCCTTCATGGCCACTTGCAAAAGTGAGATCTGATAGAGATGATAAGATAATCTTTTTGGTATTTTTATGATATAGATTGAAAGTAAAGATTGCAAAATAAACGGTGCTAGAAATAGCTAGTTGACGGGAGATTAATATGATGGAAAATAGACCCCGGGGGCCCTAGGTTTCACTAGTAGCTTCTCTCAAGATAGCATAAGTATTACGGTGGGTGAACAAATTACTGTCGAGCAATTGATAGAATAGTGCATAGTTATGAGAATATCTAGGCATGATCATGTATATAGGCATCACGTCCGCGACAAGTAGACCGAAACGATTCTGCATCTACTACTATTACTCGACACATCGACCGCTATCCAGCATGCATCTAGAGTATTAAGTTCATAAGAACAGAGTAACGCATTAGGCAAGAGGACATGATGTAGAGGGATAAACTCAAGCAATATGATATAAACCCCATCTTTTTATCCTCGATGGCAACAATACAATACGTGTCGTTTCCCCTTCTGTCACTGGGATCGAGCACCGCATGATTGAACCCAAAGCTAAGCACTTCTCCCATTGCAAGAAAGATCAATCTAGTAGGCCAAACCAAACTGATAATTTGAAGAGACTTGCGAAGATAAAAAATCATACATAAAAGAATTCAGAGGAGATTCAAATATAGTTCATAGGTAATCTTGATCATCAACCCACAATTCATCGGTTCTCGACAAACACACCGCAAAAAGAGTGACATCAAATAGATCTCCAAGAAGATCGAGGAGTACTTTGTATTGAGATCCAAAGAGAGAGAAGAAGCCATCTAGCTAATAACTATGGACCCGAAGGTCTGAGGTAAACTACACACACATCATCGGAGAGGCTATGGTGTTGATGTAGAAGCCCTCCATGATCGATTCCCCCTCCGGCGGAGCGCCGGAAAAGGCCCCAAGATGGGATCTCACGGGTACAGAAGGTTGCGGTGGTGGAAATAGGGTTTCGTGGTGCTCTTGGATGTTTTCCGGGTATATGAGAATATATAGGCGAAGGAAGTCAGTCAGGGGAGCCACGAGGGGCCCAT
The DNA here is from genome assembly GCF_018294505.1 of Triticum aestivum. Classification (NCBI taxonomy): domain Eukaryota; kingdom Viridiplantae; phylum Streptophyta; class Magnoliopsida; order Poales; family Poaceae; genus Triticum; species Triticum aestivum. The sequence continues at coordinate 46,489,780 of NC_057811.1, read as the reverse complement.
GAGGGTGGGGGCTCGCTCAGGGGGGTAGGCGCGCCTCCCTGCCTCGTGGCTCCTCGCTTCTTTCTTGACGTCCACTCCAAGCCCTCTGGATCACGTTTGTTCGAAAAATCACTCTCCCGAAGGTTTCATTCTGTTTGGATTCTGTTTGATATTACTTTGCTACGAAACACTGAAATAGGCAAGAAAACAACAATTTGCACTGGGCCTTGGGTTAGTAGGTTAGTCCCAAAAATAATTTAAAAGTGAATAATAAAGCCCATTAAACATCCAAAACAGATAATATAATAGCATGGAACAATAAAAAATTATAGATACATTGGAGACATATCAGCCGTCCATCCTTCAGCGCCTTCAGGAAGACTTCTAGAGCATTATCATGGTTGCATGAATTATATACTTTAACCTTAGTTGCCTCCACTTCGGTCATGTAGTTTGCAAGGTAATCATCAGTAAATAGCTTCGGAAACCACTGAAAAGAGAAAAATATCCGATACTGAGGTCTAACAGAGTAACTTGTTGTGGCAGGGGGGAAAGGCAACACATTGCTTACCATCCTAAAGTTCACTGTTATCTTCGACAAAGTGTAAATAAAGAGCTTAATTCCAATCACCCATTTCTTTCACCTAACAATGTTTCTTAGTTTCCTCACTTGACGCTTGTTCATGAATATCTCATTGCCCCATACACAAAAGGGATCGAAGCGTGGATCAGTACCGCTCATATATGTACCTACAAGCAACCAGTAAATATTAGAAGCTAAACTGAGATCGCACAAATGATGTAAAATACAACTACATATGTTCCTAAGTACAAGTATTTTTTTTGTTATTTCAATATGAACTACATACGGATGTATATAGAATTATAGATATAGTTTAGTTTAGAATCTAGATTCACTCATTTTGCTCCTTATGTAGTCTATATTGGAATCTCTAAAAATACTTATATTTAGGAATAGATGGTGTATAAGACATGTGATGCAGCTAACCTCGACGGCAAACAACAGCATCGCCCATTGTAGCCCTGTGTAAGTACATGGAAAGCCAATGTTCACTACAACAGGGTTAACATCCACCAAAAATAGAAAATGGTAATAAAACGGCAGCATCTGTAGTGATATCTTCATTTCGAAATAGTAGCACGGTAGCAAAGGGACGGATTAAAAAATGGATACAACTGTTAATTGCAACAGGCTTAATAACATCCTAATTCATGTTTTGTAAGTTTGTAGCCATTGAAACACAACTCTTTAAAATGGATACAACTGTTAATTGCGAAAGGCTTAATGGCCATTGAAACTGGTACTGATAAAAATGCAATTGGGAGAGTTAAACATCACAGGGCAGGTGCTGCCAGAGCAGATAATGGCCCAGTTGTCTATTAAAAGGTAGGGAAAATAGCTAAAACATGTTAGGCATGTTTACTAGAACATGCTTAATACATGACCGTAGAAAACATAGCCATTAATTGCAACTAGTATTGGTAAGATTGAACTGGTGGGTACATACTTGGTAAGTCCTAAGAGGTAGTTGCTGGGGCACTTCATCTTGGCCAGAGCCTGCCCAAAGTCAGTGGCGGCGGAGGCGAGCTGTTCCTCCGGGTCGAAGCGTGGATTAGTGCCACTGACATGTGTACCTACAGGCAACCAGTAAATGGTAGAAGTTAAACTGCAATTGCGCATATGATGTGAAATACTGTAAGACATGGGATGCAGCTAACCTCTACGACAAACAATAGCATCGGCCGTTATGACCCTGCCTAAGTACATGGACAAGCATGTTAAGTACAACAGGTTTAGCATCCACCAAAATAGCAAATGTGCAGCACCTCTAGTATATCTTCATTGCGGAGAGTAGCATGGTAGCAAATGGACAGATTAAAAAATGGATACAACTGTTAATTGCAACAGGCTTAACAACATCCTAAGTCATGTTTTGTAAGTTTGTAGCCATTGAAATACAACTGTTTAAAAATGGATCCAACTGTTAATTACAACAGGCTTAATAGACATCAAAACCGGTACTGATAAAAATGCAATTGGCATAGTTAAACATCACAAGGCAGGTGCTGCCAGAGCAGAGAATGGCTCAGATGTCTATAAAAAGGTAGGGAAAGTAGGAAAAACATGTTAGGCATGTTCACTAGAACATGCTTAATACATCAACCATACAGAATATAGCCATTAATTGCAACTGGTATTGGTAAGATTGAACTGGTGAGTACATACTTGGTAAGTCCTGAGAGGTAGTTGCTAGGGCAATTCATCTTGGCCAGAGCTCGCCCAAAGTCAGCGACGGCGGAGGCGAGCTGTTCCTTCGGGTCGAAGTGTGGATCAGTGCCACTAACATGTGTGCCTACATGCAACTAGTAAATGGTAGAAGTTAAACTGCAATTGCACAAATTATGTGAAATACTGTAAGACATGGGATGCAGCTCACCTCGACGGCAAACAAAAGCATCGGCCGTTATGGCCCTGTGTAAGTATATGGACAGGCATGTTAAGTACAACAGGGTTAGCATCCACTAAAAATAGCAAATGGGCAGCATCTCTAGTGATATCCTGAGTCATGTATTGTAAGTTTGTTGCTGGTATTGGTGAAATTGAGCTGGACACGGTAATATTTGAACATCACACAGTGTGCAGTACTGAAATAAACAAGGCACGAACATGCTTAACACATCAACCGTACAAATCATAGCCGTTGCAAGTGGTATTGGTAAGATTTAGCTGATCAGATCTTACCTGTTAAGTCCTGGGGGTAGTCGCCGGGGGACTTCATCTGGGCCAGAGCCTGCACCATGTCGTTCGCGGCGGCAGTGGCGAGGTGTTCCTCTGGGTCAACACACACAATGGCCATCGCGCCATGGACCGCCATAAGCTCCTGGTGGGGGCGAATTGGAGGCATGAGGATGTTTCGCAGGCGCCATTTAAGCAACCAGGCCGGGGACGTGATAGAGATCGGTGGGTTACCTGACTGGATCCAAGCAGAATGTAGATGTGGTTGGAGTTGTGGTTGCGGCGGTGGTGGTTTGAGATGCCGGTAGGGGGATGCGCGAGGGAGGGGGGATACTGAGGGGAAGGGGATGTGGTTGGAGGAATAAATTCTGAAATCGCGCGCCTAATGAAAATTTTGGTGCGAAACTTGAAACTTGGGCGGGGGAAACACACAACACAGATGAAGCGCGTAAAATACTCATGTGCGAGAAAAAAGAAACTTGGAAGATCCCGTCTCCAAAAAATGTACACGTGTACTTGATTTTTTTTGGTCAATGGTACGGCTGGTTTATTAGGAAACATCCCACAGGTAACTGACTTATCGGTCATTAATGCAAAAAACGCAGATGGGTACAGCATAGAAACCATGTGTTTTGTGATCTTCTAATGATTAACACAAAAGACGCACACGGGCAGACATGCTAATCAACGCTCAAAGCCCCCAAAGGATACTCTTGTCGACAATATACGTTAATACTACAAACTTAAAGTACTACTGGTAATTTGCTCTAATACTACAAACTTAAACTACTTCTCACATGCTGCCATCGGGGCAAGCTGGCCAGACGTCGGCGTTCTCCTTCCCGACCTTGTAGGCGGCATCCCACCGTGCTTCGATCTCCGCCAAGCTCTCCTCACCACGGCGTGCGGCCTCTTTTTTCTTGCGGCGGCGGGACTCTCTTTTCTTGACTGCTTTCTGCCTTTTCCACTCCTTCCGTGCGGCTTTGGCCGCCTCTAGATCCACCACCCATTCGGCCATGGCAGCCTCAAAGTCCGCCCATGTAACTGTCTAGCCGGCGGCGGCGATGAACTCCACGCGGGGAGATGCCATCGCTTCCTTACCATGTGTGCGGTCGCGGGCGGCGAGGAACGCAGCGTGGCGGGTTGCCATCGCTTCCTTACAAGTTACTGTGCACCGCGGTCCCATGGACGACGCCTGGAGAGATCTCTAGCACGGAGGGGCCGGGCAACCATACAGTGCGGTGGTATTCAAGAGCTCAACGACCAACGACAACAGAAATTTGGCTTCCCTTACAATTTTTCTTGTTCATTATCGCACACGGTTCATCTCCGTCGCTTCCGTAAACAGTGTGCACTGAGCCTATTGTGTGTTGCGTTATGATTGGCCGGAACCCCAGCCGCGCGGATCGCGCGTGTGCACCGTAGGATGGGCCGCGATCGAACGACAATTGACGTCCCTCACATCACACACGTGCACCTGTAGCTGGAATGTATTTATATGCGCTAAAGGCATAGAAAATACACATAATCCCCTAAATATGGTAAATGAGCCCGGAAACATGCCAAATTTGAACACGGTGATTTGCAGGATGTATGTTCATCATAGAAAAAAATCCAGGGCAAAGAATGAAGAAAATTCGGATTCCCCTTCAATCTCGGGGATTTCTCTCTCGAAAGCATGGAACTTCCTCGGTGATGGTTCGATTTATGAAGGGCATGCATGACGACATAAGTCAAACATTCTCAAATTTTTATTAGGGAATGGTGAGGTCATACCATGGCACCATGCCAGGCATCATGTTTTTTATTTCATGTTTTCTATAGTTGAAAACCCAACAAACAAACATTTGTGGTTGACTATTGCCACACATTTCATCGAAATATCTGTCCATTCCTTGTAAAAGGCATGAGAATTTACTAAATGGCACGAGCATGATTTTCTATGCCATTCTTGTGGACCTTTCATGCACTGATTGTCTGAACTTGAAATTTGCGCATTAATGCCTAGGAAATGCACATAATCCCCTAAACATGGCAAATGAACCCGGAAAAGTGCCAAATTTGAACACGGTTATTTGCAGGTTGTATGTTCATTGTAGAAAAAAACTCATGGACAAAGGACATAGGAAATTTGGACCCCCCCCCTTCAATCTTGGTGATCTCCCCCTCGAAACCATGAAACTTCCTTGGTGATGGTTCGATTTATGAAAGGCGCGCATAACGACATAAGGAACATATTCTCCAAATTTTACCATGGCATGCTGAGGCCATACCATGGCACCACGCCAGGCGTCATGTTTTCGAACCTTGTGTTTCATTTATTGTATAGTTGTTAATTGAGTAAACGACGCCTTTATGGTTGACTATTGCCACACATTTCCTTGAAATATCTACCCATTCCTTATAAAAGGCATGAGAATGTACTAAATAACACGAGCATGGTTTTCCAGACCGTGCTTGTGCACCTTTTCATGCACCGATTGTTCGAATTTGAATTATGTTCGTTAAGGCCTAGAAAATCCACATAATCCCATAAATATGGTAAATGATACCGGGAAAATGTCAAATTTAACACGTTGCATTTGAGGCGGTATGTTGATCGTTGGAAAAAACTGAATCACAAACTAGGACGGAAATTTGGATTCCCCTTCAATCTTGGGGATTTCTGTCTCGAAAGCTTGGAACTTCCTCGGTGATGGTTCGATTTATGAAGGGCTTTCATGACGACATAAGCCAAACCTTCTCAAATTTTTACCAGGGCATGGTGAGGTCATACCATGGCACCATGCGAGGCGTCATGTTTTTTAAGCATTTATTTCATTTTTTCTATAGTTGAAAACCCGATAAACAAACATTTGTGGTTGACTATTGCCACACATTTCATCGAAATATCTGTCCGTTATTCCTTGTAAAAGGCAAGAGAATTTACTAAATTGCACGAGCATGGTTTTCCAGGCCGTTCTTGTGGACCCTTTCATGCACCGATTGTTTGAACTTGAATTATGTGCATTAATGCCTAGGAAATGCACACAATCCCCTAAATATGGCAAATGAACCAGGGAAAATGTCAAATTTGAGCACGTTGCATTTGAGGCGGTATGTTGATCGTTGGAAAAAAATGAATGACAAACTAGGACAGAAATTGGGTTTTCCCTTCAATCTTGGGGGTTTCCCTCTCGAAAGCATGGAACTTCCTCGGTGATGGTTCGATTTATGAAGGGCGTGCATGGCGACATAAACCAAACCTTCTCAATTTTTTACCAGGGCCTGGTGAGGTCATACCATGGCACCATGCCAGGCGTCATGTTTTTTAAGCATTTATTTTATTTTTTCTATAGTTGAAAACCCAACAAACAAACATTTGTGGTTGACTATTGCCACACATTTCATCGAAATATTTTTCCATTATTCCTTGTAAACGGCATGAGAATTTACTAAATGGAACGAGCATGGTTTTCCAGGCCGTTCTTGTGGACCCTTTCATGCGCCAATTGTTTGAACTTGAATTATGTGCATTAATGCCTAGGAAATGCACATAATCCCCTAAATATGGCAAATGAACCCGGAAAAGTGCCAAATTTGAACACGGTGATTTGCAGGTTGTATGTTTATCATAGAAAAAACTCGTGGACAAAGGACAAAGGAAATTTGGACCCCCCTTCAATCTTGGTGATTTCCCCCTCGAAACCATAAAACTTCCTCGGTGATGGTTCATTTTATGAAAGGCGTGCATGATGACATTTTTACCAGGGCACGGTGAGGTCATACCATGGCACCATACCAGGCGTGATGTTTTCCAAGCATGTATTTCATTTTTATATAGCTGTTAACCCAGTAAATGACCTGTTTATGGTTGACTATTGCCACACATTTCCTTGAAATATCTGCCCATTCCTTGTAAAAGGCACGAGAATGTACTAAATAGCACGAGCATGGTTTTCCAGACCGTTCTTGTGCAACTTTTCATGCACCGATTGTTCAAATTTGAATTATGTGCATAATTAATGGCTAGAAAATGCACATAATCCCCTAAATATGGTAAATGAGTTTGGAAAAATGTCAAATTTGAACACATTGCATTTGAGGCGGTATGTTGATCGTTGGCAGAAAACTGAATGACAAACTAGGACGGAAATTTGGATTCTCCTTCAATCTTGGTGATTTCCCTCTCGAAAGGATTGAACTTCCTCGGTGATGGTTCGATTTATGAAGGGCGTGCATGACGACATAAATCAAACCTTCTCAGCTTTTAACCAGGGCACGGTGAGGCCATACCATGGCACCATGCCAGCCGTCATGTTTTTCAAGCACATATTTCATTGTTCTATAGTTGATAACCCAGTAAATGACGCGTTTCTGGTTGACTATTGCCACGCATTTCATTGAAATATCTACCCATTCCTTGTAAAAGGCTTGAGAAATTACTAAATACCATGAGTATGGTTTTTTCGGACCGTTCTTGTGCACCCTTTCATGCATTGATTTTTTGAATTTGAATTACGTGCATTAATGCCTACAAAATCCACATAATCCCTAAATATTGTAAATGAACCCGGAAAAGTGTCAAATTTGAACAAGGTGATTAGCAGGGTTTATGTTCATCGTAGAAAAAAACTCAGGGATGAAGGACAAAGGAAATTTGGATTCCAATTCAACCTTGGTGATTTACTATCGCACATGATGCATCTCCGTCGCCTCTGCGAACCGTGTGTGTTCACTCACACATGCAAAAGGAAAAAGAAAACCCTCGCCCACTTCGTCCCCACTCACTCGCCGTGGACTCCTCCGCAACTCGGCACCCTAAGCTCGACGGCTGTTGGCGGCGGGCGTAGGTCGCGCTCCAAACGGCACCGGATTTCGCCCCTACCGCTTTCCGCCGCCTATCTGCACCGACATTCCAGACTCTGGTCGACTGGGGTTTTCTGCGGGATTGGGCCGGGGATTTTTCTCATGGAGAAGTTAATCAACTTAATTAGCGAAATATTCACTCATCTCTTATCGCAGTCCTTCCATCGCTGTTAATCAACCGGCGGAAATCGCCGTGGAATCATTTTTGTTCTAGCTGATTCGTGGGTGTTCATTCATGTGTCCACAGTGCGAGCACAAATCGGGCAACTGTGGTCGTGACCAGTCGAAAACGAAGTTCTATCTCACCATTCTGGATGACATCAGGGAGCGCTCGGTATGTTCAATCACAACCTACCATGGTCGGCATGGCCTAAATTTGTGAACATATATCGTGTGTTGCTACATTATCTATATATTTGCATCAAATCTTTGTTAAATTATCTATTTTTAATTATATATTTTTGTACTTTTCTTTCATCTATATATATGGATCTGTTCTACCAGTTACTCCCATATTTGCATCTTACTCTGTTATTTCAATATATCTAATTTATGATCTTAATTTTCATTTCAAGCACTACATCACTTGCTTTGCAAGAACATGAGTAGAAGGAAGTCTTGGGCTTTACTTTGCTGATGACTTCCAGGATGTCATATTGACAATGCAGCGTGGATTTACAATGACGGTTAGCGTAAAACTTGATAAAGATGGTCACTCCTATTTTAATAAGGACATTTGGACAAAAATGTCTAAGTGTTATGAACTGAAAGCTGGCAATAAAATTCTAGTGCGTGCACCATAACCTGGTCTAATTAACATGGATGTTTACTTCCACAATTGTGATATCATATTCTGACTCCGTTGCTAGGCAATAACAAATTCTATTTACCAATTTGTGCGCACTATATATTCTTCTGCCATGTTCTGAATAAATAATACATTTCCACGTTTTAAGCAAGATATGTTGGATGCATAGTGAACGATCTGTATGTTACTAAGCATACTAAATTTCACTCGAAGGACTTGAAGCATGTCATAAACTTTGTTGATAATCTGACAAAGATAGCATAGCGTATGAACGCTGGATTTTGGATAGGATTAATTAGACCTATGGTGCACACACTGAATAAGACCAATTGTGTGGACAAAACGCTCGTAAAAAGTCTTATTTTAATGTTGATGCTCATAAACTATATATATCTTCAACGATATGTTACAATTGTTTTTTATTCTACATGTCAACAAAAATTGCCCCCTGTAGCAGTTCCTGGATCGATTTCCCGGTGTGGTCAAATTACACTTGTGCCTGCTAATAACGCCAAAGTGATTGCAAGGTACTGCATTTCTCGCAGAAATGGAACCATTCAAATCAACAAGTTCTCGCTTCTCGTGGCAGTGCATCCATATTGGAAAATTGGAGACACCGTTCTACTCATGCTTTACCAAGACATAGGAGGGCACTTCCTTTTCATTGACGAGATGCCAAGTCGCCGTGATCAAGCTGCTTCCAGTGGATAGTTGTGGTTGTTGGCCCTCGGCCTCTTAAAATGTTCTAGCTGTTACTATATATGTTAAGTATGTAGATATGGACCATATGGTTGCTGGCCCTTAGCCTCTTAAAATGTGATAGTTGTTACTATGTTAAGTATGTAGATATGGACCATATGATTGTCAAAACCGTGTTACGAAGATCCTCCTTTTGTCGAATAGTGTAACCACTATATATATGTTACTCAAATGCTGTTACCCAAGTCCATAAATTTTCATGGAAAGTATTAGTATCGTACAAAGTTATTGACTTTAAGCGTGTGCCCCATGTCCAGAAGGTATTTGCATATTAACTGTCCATATTGCAAATTCACACACATGTTAACATAAGGAAACGTATGTGTAACATACTAATCATCACACACGAGGACTCGCAGACGCATCGTGTGTGATACTCCGCCACCGCAAGCAACTAGTTTGCATTTTCCAAGTTTTTTGTACACACAGAATCGCACACGAAGTAACTACACTTACCGCCTGTGTTGTAATATCTCATCGCAAACAGTTCATCTGAGTCGGCCATTTGCCACATATCACACACATCTTGTTTACACGACTTGTTTGTGTTCTTTTGGCTCATCGCAAACAGTTCATCCATGTCGACTGTATGTCGCATATCACACACATCTTGTTAAGTTGAACCATTTATGTTGTGTTCCTTAAGCGAAAACAGTTCGTCCGAGTTAAGCGTATGCTGTATATCGCACACACATTGATATGGCTGCCCGTTTTTGTTGTTCTACCTCATTGCAAATAGTTCTAATGGATTAACCTTGTGTCCTGCATTGCACACACATTGTTATGGCTGCCCGTTTCTGTTGTTCTGCCTCATCGCAGACAGTTTGAATAGATTAACCGTGTGTCCTGCATCGCACACACAACTAAAATCTGAACCGTGTTTGATGGCTCCGCCATTGCAAACGTTTCACATCTTTTTTGACGGGTCTTGTACACCAACTTTTGCGATTATTGCATCGCACATAGTTTCGGCAAAGGGTCTCTGATCATAGTGTCGTGTTAGCAGTATCCTGCAGTAGTGACATATTTGTCTACGCCTGCTCTCTTTGATTATCACAGCAAGGGAAGATATTTTGTTCTTGAGAGCGAGGCCCAAGCTCATAACGCGGCGGTTGTGGCCGCACGGTAGGATGAGGCATCCGCACCGAGGGCCTTCGTGAGCTACCACCCCGACTATTATCCAGGCTACTGACTGATTACCAAGTTAGGCCAAAAAGCCTAAGCTTGGGGAGTATGTATTCCCACCGACATTACATTCATGTTCACACATTTCATTCCATTTTTCGGTGTCCACACTTTTTCATTGTGTTAGCCATGCTAAATTTATTTTCTCGCTTTCTTCTTGTGTGTTTGAAAAACCTTGAGAAAATACAAAAATATTTCATGCTTATTTTTTATTTTTCTATCTAGAGTAATTAGCTGTAGCACTAAAAAGAAAACCCAAAAAGATTTCCTTTTTCTTCTTTTGCTTGTTGGGAGCTTTCCCGCGTAAATAGTTTTTCTCGTTTTTGCTTTTCTCTTTTATTTACTTGTTCAAGAAAACCAAAATCTTCAAAAATATTTCAGTGTGTTTCTCTGAATTTGTTTTTTTATTCGTGTCGTATCGAGGAGAAGACCACGATGAAAATGTTGAGTGGCTCCCATATGCATAATTGTTGATCTAACAAAGAGCCAATATTACCTTGTCTTCTCCTGTTGAAAAAAATATTTGCAGATTCCAGCTTAGTCCATGGCACTCTTGCACTATTATTATTTTCACATCGTTCAGTCATGCAAGTGAAAGGCAATAATGATGATTTTTGATGAACTGGCCGTGGGAGAGAGAAACGGGTATGAACTCGACTTGTTTTGTTTTCGTAAATATGTTTAACCTAGTATCCACGATTCAGCCCATTATGATTAAACATGTTTGCAATGACAATTAGAGATTATAGTTTCTCATGCCATGCATACGTAGCTAGGGGCGGATAATGATTTATCTTGGTTATCAATATTGCGTTAAAATGATTGTGATGTAGTATGATGATATGGTATCCTCCTGTGAATGCTCGAGTGGCTTGACTTGGCACATGTTCTTGCATGTAGTTGAATCAAAATCAACATAGCCTCAATGATATTTATGTTGATGGTGTTAATATCCAACTCATGCTAGTGTCCAATGTTACTTATGCATAATGCATGTTCATGACTGTTGTTGCTCTCTAGCTGGCCGCTTCTCAACCTATTTGCTAGCCTTTGCCCGTGCCAACTGGGATTTCTGCTTGTACATCAAAACCTTGAACCCAAGTTATTCCAGTTGAGTCCATCATACCTACCTATATGCGGTATTACCCTGCCGTCCTAAGTAAATTTGCATGTGCCAGCTCTAAAATTCAAATAAATATCCTTTTTATGTGCCTGGATCGTTCATGGAATGACATGATGTACTTGGTATCTTCCATGCTAAGCGGGTTATTCTCAGGATGAGTGTTTATTCACTCACCATCGCACGAGAAAAGGGCGGTAATAGGGATTCCTAGTCCCGAACTCAAATTGCAAATAATTAAATAGAACTCCCCCGGGACTATTGTTGGTATGGACGACACTCGTTGTTTCGGACAAGCCGTGGAATGTGATTGTTGGTGGAGGGGGAGTAAACCTTTACTTTTATCGCTTGGGAACCGCCACTAGCATGCTTAGCGTGCAAGATATTCATAACTGATGGTCGTGAAGTAAACAAGAAGGGTGCATTTCTCAAAATATCATTTACCTTTATTTTAAAAACTTGAGCTCTGGCACCGCTGCCAATCACAGCTTCCCTCTGTGAAGGGACTTTCTATTTACTTTTATGTTGTGTCATCACCTTCTAAAATAAGCGCCAGAACCTGAGAGCACTGCTGTCATGCTGATGCATTGTGTGTAGCTAATGTTGGGTGCATCATGACTGGATCTTTTCTACCATGAATTACAATGTTTAGTCACTGCTTAAACTTTGGAGGTGCTCTGCATTTATGTTTTGCAGTCTCAGAAAGGCCTAGCAAGATACCACTATTGTCATATTATATCATGGTTGTCTTGATAACGTGTTGCCATTTGAGATATTTTATTATTGCTCGCTAGCTGCTTATGCCATTGATATGAGTTAATATAATTTTTAAGAGTTATTGTCGGCATGGCTAGTTATAATATTGGCTGAAAACCTGGGTGCTGTTTTAGCTTATTTATGCAAACAAGAGCAATAGTTCGTAAAAGTATTTCTTTTTCACTTTCAGTTTATCAACTGAATTGCTTGAGGACAAGCTAATGTTTAAGCATGGGGGAGTTGATACGTCTCCAACGTATCTACTTTTCCTCTTGTTTTGCATGATTTGAATGAAACTAACCCCGGACTGATGCTGTTTTCAGCAGAACTACCATGATGTTGTTTTTGTGCAGAAATAAAAGTTCCCGGAATGGAACGAAACTTTGCGAGGATTTTTTATGCAACATATAAGAATTTCTGGAGCCAAGAACCACCGGAGGGGGGCACCTGGGTGGGCACAACCCACCAGGGCGCGCCTGCCCCCCAGGCGCGCCCAGGTGAGTTGTCCCCACCTGGTGGCCCCGCAGACCCTGAAACCGACCCTATAAAATCACATTTTTCTAGAAAAAAATCAAGGAGAAAGAATTATCGCGTTTCACGAGATGGAGCCGCCGTCACTCTTGTTCTTCATCAGGAGGCTAGATTTGGAGTCCGTTTGGGGCTCCGGAGAGGGTGATCTTCGATCTTCGTCATCACCAACCCTTCTCTATCGCCAATTCCATGATGCTCCGCACCGGGAGTAAGTAATTCCTTCGTAGGCTCGCTGGTCGGTGAGGAGTTGGATGAGATTCATCATGTAATCTAATTAGTTTTGTTAGGGCCTGATCCTGAGTATCCACTACGTTCTGAGATTGATGTTGGTATGATTTGCCATGCTTAATGCTTGTCACTTTGGGCCCGGGTGCCATGATTTCAGATCTGGAGCGTTTATGTTATCACCATTATATCCATGTTATAGATCGGATCTTGCAAGTTAGAGTCACCTACTACGTGTTACGATCCGGCAACCCCGGAGTGACAATAGTCGGGACCACTCCCGGTGATGACCGTAGTTTGAGGAGTTCATGTATTCACCGTGTGTTAATGCTTTGTTCCGGTTCTCTATTAAAAGGAGGCCTTAATATCCCTTAGTTTCCAATTGGACCCCGCTGCCACGGGAGGGTAGGACAAAAGATGTCATGCAAGTTCTTTCTATAAGCACGTATGACTATTTACGGAATACATGCCAACATTATATTTATGAACTGGAGCTAGTGCCGTATCGCCCTAGGCTATGACTATCACATGATGAATATCATCCAACAAGTCACCGATCCAATGCCTACAAATTTATCTTATATTGTTCTTGCTATGTTACTACTGCTATCATTAATGTTGCACTCGCTATCAAACTACTGCTATCACTGTTATCGTTACTATTGCTGCTGCTACTACTATTAAAACTATCATATTACTTTGCTACTGATCACTTTGCTGCAGATAATTAATCTCCAGGTGTGGTTGAATTGACCACTTTGCTGCAAATATTCTTTGGCTCCCCTTGTGTCGAATCTATAAATTTGGGTTGAATACTCTACCCTCGAAAACTGTTGCGATCCCCTATACTTGTGGGTCATCACCTGTCCATCCCTCATCTGCACAGGTCCTACGCATGTCGCAAGGACATCACACAGAAGTTTCCATGCCTCTTTCGGGCATGATTTGATGTGTCACCTTGCAGACCTCCAATGTCCGGCGCTGAAACCCTAACATAGCAATAAATGTCTCATATATTGCACGTGGGTCCAAAAAATGTGGGGGGTCTGACTAGGGATAAAAATGGAGTGAAACTTTCCATTTTTCCAGAAGAAAAACAAAAACAGAGAGGAAATATGTAAATGGAAACGGAAATTTGCATAACGGAAGTGGAAATGGAATTTTTCATGCAAAAACGGAAACAAAAACGGAAATGTTTTTTCCGGTGGAATAGACGTGGAAACAGAACTTTCTGTTTGCGTAAATATGAAATTTCTGATTTTACTATAGGCTTATGGTTGTTTTCTTTTGAACTTGCCTTATGGCTACTTTGTAGCCCAACCACCAAACAACACACAGTGACATAGTGAGCAGAATGGATCATTTGAAACCCAACTTCTACTACCCGCACATACTCAACAAGATCCTAAGCACAATTATCCAGTAGTACTGCAATACTACACTGAGTTGCTAACATAATCATGTCATTTTGTAGCCATGTTACCAATTCATTAAATTTGTTTGTTGTTGTGTGTATTTCTCTATGATTCAATGGTTTTCTTTACTTCCGCTCAACGCCCACTTCTGTTTCCGTGTCAGCTCCCTATTAGCTCTGTGTCTGTTTGGGGTACTATATGTTTCCGTATTCATTTTCTGGGTTTCTGTATTTGTTTCCATTTTTGCAGGAAAATATGAAAACAAATGTGGTAGCACTCAGTTCCATCCATTTTCACTCTATTTTCATCCCTAAGCCTCACACATGTCATGTGATGGCCTCCTCTGAGAGCACGAGAAGTTTGAAGGCCAACTGAACAATAGGAACCCGCACTTCCAAAACAAACCGGACAAGTTCCCTCTCGATACCCAAAGAATAGCTCAGAGATGATGTGGTTTACAAGCGGCCTCGAGGGATGCTTATTCAAAACGTGCCCAAACTTTTACCACAGCCTACAGGGGCCATGTGATGACACCGTTGAAGGAAATATTCCCTAGAGGCAATAATAAAGTTATTATTTATTTCCTTTTATCATGATAAATGTTTATTATTCATGCTAGAATTGTATTAACCGGAAACATGATACATGTGTGAATACATAGACAAACAGAGTGTCACTAGTATGCCTCTACTTGACTAGCTCGTTGATCAAAGATGGTTATGTTTCCTAGCCATAGACAAAGAGTTGTCATTTGATTAACGAGATCACATCATTAGGAGAATGATGTGATTGACTTGACCCATTCCGTTAGCTTAGCACTTGATCGTTTAGTATGTTGCTATTGCTTTCTTCATGACTTATACATGTTCCTATGACTATGAGATTATGCAACTCCCGTTTACCGGAGGAACACTTTGTGTGCTACCAAACGTCACAACGTAACTGGGTGATTATAAAGGTGCTCTACAGGTGTCTCCGAAGGTACTTGTTGGGCTGGCGTATGTCGAGATTAGGATTTGTCACTCCGATTGTCGGAGAGGTATCTCCGGGCCCACTCGGTAATGCACATCACTATAAGCCTTGCAAGCATTGCAACTAATGAGTTAGTTGCGGGATGATGTATTACGGAACGAGTAAAGAGACTTGCCGGTAACGAGATTGAACTAGGTATTGAGATACCGACGATCGAATCTCGGGCAAGTAACATACCGATGACAAAGGGAACAATGTATGTTGTTATGCGGTTTGACCGATAAAGATCTTCGTAGAATATGTGGGAGCCAATATGAGCATCCAGGTTCCGCTATTGGTTATTGACCGGAGACTTGTCTCGGTCATGTCTACATAGTTCTCGAACCCGTAGGGTCCGCACGCTTAAAGTTCGATGACGGTTACATTATGAGTTTATGTGTTTTGATGTACTGAAGGTAGTTCGGAGTCCCGGATGTGATCACGGTCATGACGAGGAGTCTCGAAGTGGTCGAGACATAAAGATCGATATATTGGACGACTATATTTGGACACCGGAATGGTTCCGGGTGAGATCGGGATAATACGGGAGCACCGGGAGGTTATCGGAACCTCCCGGGAGGTATATGGGCCTTAATGGGCTTTAGTGGAAAGGAGGCGAAAGGAGCAAGGGAGGGGGTGCCCCCCAAGCCCAATCCAAATTGGGAAGGGGGCTAGCCCCCCTTTCCTTCCTCCCTCCTTCCTCTTCCTTCCCTCTCCCTCTCCAAATAGGAAAAGGAGGAGTCCTACTCCCGGTGGGAGTAGGACTCCCCCTTGGGCGCGCCTCCTCCTCCTGGCCGGCCCTCTCCTCCCCTCCTTTATATATGGAGGAGGGGGGCACCCCATAGACACAACAATTGATCTCTTGGATCTCTTAGCCGTGTGCGGTGCCCCCCTCCACCATAATCCACCTCGATAATACCATACCGGTGCTTAGGCGAATCCCTGCGTCGGTAGAACATCATCATCGTCACCATGTCGTTGTCTTGACGAAACACTCCCTCAAAGCTCGGCTAGATCGGAGTTCGAGGGACGTCGTCGTGCGTTCGGTACTTGATCGGTTGGATCGTGAAGACGTACGACTACATCAACCGCGTTGTGCTAACGCTTCCGCTTTCGGTTACGAGGGTACGTGGACACACTCTCCCCTCTCGTTTGCGTAGGAATTTTTATGAAATTACTACGTTCCCCAACAGTGGTATCCGAGCCAGGTTTTATGCGTAGATGTTATATGCACGAGTAGAACACAAGTGAGTTGTGGGCGATACAAGTCATGCTGCTTACCAGCATGTCACACTTTGGTTCGGCGGTATTGTTGGATGAAGCGGCCCAGACCGACATTACGCGTACGCTTACGCGAGACTGGTTCTACCGACGTGCTTTGCACACATGTGGCTGGCGGGTGTCAGTTTCTCCGACTTTAGTTGAACCGAGTGTGGCTACGCCCGGTCCTTGAGAAGGTTAAAACAGCACTAACTTGACGAACTATCGTTGTGGTTTTGATGCGTAGGTAAGAATGGTTCTTGCTCAGCCCGTAGCAACCACGTAAAACATGGAACAACAAACTAGAGGACGTCTAACTTGTTTTTGCAGGGCATGTTGTGATGTGACATGGTCAAGGCATGATGCTAGCTATATTTTATTGTATGAGATGATCATGTTTTGTAACCGAGTTATCAGCAACTGGCAGGAGCCATATGCTTGTCGCTTCATTGTATGCAATGCAATCGCCCTGTAATTGCTTTACTTTGTCACTAAGTGGTAGCGATAGTCGTAGAAGCAATAGTTGGCGAGACGATAACGATGCTACGATGGAGATCAAGGTGTCGCGCCGGTGACGATGGTGATCATGACGGTGCTTCGGAGATGGAGATCACAAGCACAAGATGATGATGTCCATATCATATCACTTATATTGATTGCATGTGATGTTTATCTTTTATGCATCTTATTTTGCTTTGATTGACGGTAGCATTATCAGATGATCTCACACTAAATTTCAAGACAAAAGTGTTCTCCCTGAGTATGCACCGTTGCCAAAGTTCGTCGTGCCCAGACACCACGTGATGATCGGGTGTGATAAGCTCTACGTCCATCTACAACGGGTGCAAGCCAGTTTTGCACACACGGAATACTCAGGTTAAACTTGACGAGCCAAGCATATGCAGATATGGCCTCGGAACACTGAGACCGAAAGGTCGAGCGTGAATCATATAGTAGATATGATCAACATAGTGATGTTCACCATGGAAAACTACTCCATTTCACGTGATGATTGGCTATGGTTTAGTTGATTTGGATCACGTGATCACTTAGATGATTAGAGGGATATCTATCTAAGTGGGAGTTCCTAAGTAATATGATTAATTGAACTTAAATTTATCATGAACTTAGTACCTGATAGTATTTTGCATGTCTACGTTGTTGTAGATAGATGGCTCGTGTTGTTGTTCCATTGAATTTTAATGTGTTCCTTGAGAAAGCAAAGTTGAGAGATGATGGTAGCAATTACACGGACTGGGTCCATAACTTGAGGATTATCCTCATTGCTGCACAGAAGAATTACGTCTTGGAAGCACCGCTAGGTGTACCACCTGCGCCAGCAACTGCAGACATTGTGAATGCCTGGCAGTCGCGTGTTGATGACTACTCGATAGTTCAGTGTGCCATGCTTTACGGCTTAGAACCAGGACTTCAACGACGTTTTGAACGTCATGGAGCATATGAGATGTTCCAGGAGTTGAAGATAATATTTCAAGCAAATGCCCGGATTGAGAGATATGAAGTCTCCAATAAGTTCTACAGCTGCAAGATGGAGGAGAATAGTTTTATTAGTGAGCATATACTCAGAATGTCTGGGTACTGCAATCACTTGATTCAACTGGGAGTTAATCTTCCGGATGATAGCGTCATTGACAGAATTCTTCAATCACTGCCACCAAGCTACAAGAGCTTCATGATGAACTATAACATGCAAGGGATGGATAAGACGATTCCCGAGCTCTTCGCAATGCTAAAGGCTGCGGTGGTAGGAATCAAGAAGGAGCATCAAGTGTTGATGTTCAATAAGACCACCAGTTTCAAGAAAAAGGGCAAAGGGAAGAAGAAGGGGAACTTCAAGAAGAACAGCAAACAAGTTGCTGCTCAAGAGAAGAAACCCAAGTCTGGACCTAAGCCTGAGACTGAGTGCTTCTACTACAAATAGACTGGTCACTGGAAGCGGAACTGCCCCAAGTATTTGGCTGATAAGAAGGATGGCAAGGTGAACAAAGGTATATGTGATATACATGCTATTGATGTGTACCTTACCAGAGCTCGTACTAGCACCTGGGTATTTGATACTGGTTCTGTTGCTAATATTTGCAACTCGAAACAGGGACTACGGATTAAGCGAACACTGGCTAAGGATGAGGTGACGATGCGCGTGGGAATTGGTTCCAAAGTCGATGTGATCGCCGTCGGCACGCTACCTCTACATCTACCTTCGGGATTAGTTTTAGACCTAAATAATTGTTATTTGTTGCCAGCGTTGAGCATGAACATTATATCTGGATATTGTTTGATGCGAGACGGTTATTCATTTAAATCTGAGAATAATGGTTGTTCTATTTATATGAGTAATATCTTTTATGGTCATGCACCCTTGAAGAGTGGTCTATTTTTGATGAATCTCGATAGTAGTGATACACATATTCAAAATGTTGAAGCCAAAAGATGCAGAGTTGATAATGATAGTGCAACTTATTTGTGGCACTCCCGTTTGGGTCATATTGGTGTAAAGCGCATTAAGAAACTCTATACTGATGGAATTTTGGAATCACTTGATTATGAATCACTTGGTACTTGCGAACCATGCCTCATGGGCAAGATGACTAAAACGCCGTTCTCCGGAACTATGGAGCGAGCAACTGATTTGTTGGAGATCATACATACTGATGTATGTGGTCCAATGAATGTTGAGGCTTGCGGCGGGTATCATTATTTTCTCACCTTCACAGATGATTTAAGCAGATATGGGTATATCTACTTAATGAAACATAAGTCTGAAACGTTTGAAAAGTTCAAAGAATTTCAGAGTGAAGTTGAACATCATCATAACAAGAAAATAAAGTTTCTACAATCTGATCGTGGAGGAGAATATTTGAGTTACGAGTTTGGTCTACATTTGAAACAATGCGGAATAGTTTCGCAACTCATGTCACCTGGAACACCATAGCGTAATGGTGTGTCCGAACGTCGTAATCGTACTTTACTAGATATGGTGCGATCTTGGATGTCTCTTACTAATTTACTGCTATCGTTTTGGGTTTATGCTTTAGAGACGGCCGCATTCACGTTAAATAGGGCACCATCAAAATCCGTTGAGACGACGGCTTGTGAACTGTGGTTTGGCAAGAAACCAAAGTTGTCGTTTCTTAAAGTTTGGGGCTGCAATGCTTATGTGAAAAAGCTTCAACCTAATAAGCTCGAACCCAAATCAAAGAAATGTGTCTTCATAGGATACCCAAAGGAAACTGTTGGGTACACCTTCTATCACAGATCCGAAGGCAAGACATTCGTCGCCAAGAATGGATCCTTTCTAGAGAAGGAGTTTTTCTCGAAAGAAGTGAGAGTGGGAGGAAAGTAGAAGTTGATGAGGTAACAGTACCTGCTCCCTTATTGGAAAATAGTTCATCACAGAAACCGGTTCCTATGACGTCTACACCAATTAGTGAGGAAGTTAATGATGATTATCATGAAACTTCAGATCAAGTTGTTACTGAACCTCGTAGGTCAACCAGTGTAAGATCCGCACCAGAGTGGTACGGTAATCCTGTTCTGGAGGTTATGTTACTAGACCATGACGAATCTACGAACTATGAAGAAACGATGGTGAGCCCAGATTCCGCAAAATGGCTTGAGGCCATGAAATCCGAGATGGGATCCATGTATGAGAACAAAGTATGGACTTTGGTTGACTTGTCCAATGATCGGCAAGCCATCGAGAATAAATGGATCTTCAAGAAGAAGACTGACACTGACGGTAATGTTACTGTCTATAAAGCTCGACTTGTTGCAAAAGGTTTTCGACAAGTTCAAGGGATTGACGACGATGAGACCTTCTCACCCGTAGCGATGCTTAAGTCTGCCCGAATCATGTTAGCAATTGCCGCATTTTTATGATTATGAAATTTGGCAAATGGATGTCAAAACTGCATTCCTGAATGGATTTCTAGAAGAAGAGTTGTATATGATGCAACCGGAAGGTTTTGTTGATCCAAAGGGTGCTAACAAAGTGTGCAAGCTCCAGCGATCCATTTATGGACTGGTGCAAGCCTCTCGGAGTTGGAATAAACGTTTTGATAGTGTGATCAAAGCATATGGTTTTATACAGACTTTTGGAGAAGCCTGTATTTACAAGAAAGTGAGTTGGAGCTCTGTAGCATTTCTGATATTATATATGGATGACATATTGTTAATTGGAAATGATATAGAATTTCTGGATAGCATAAAGTGATATTTGAATAAGAGTTTTTCAATGAAGGACCTCGGTGGAGCTGCCTATATATTGGGCATCAAGATCTATAGAGATAGATCAAGACGCTTAATAGGACTTTCACAAAGCACATACCTTGACAAAGTTTTGAAGAAGTTCAAAATGGATCAAGCAAAGAAAGGGTTCTTGCCTGAGGTGTGAAGTTGAGTAGGACTCAATGCCCGACCACTCCAGAAGATAGAGAGAAAATGAAAGATGTTCCCTATGCTTCAGCCATAAGCTCTATCATGTATGCAATGTTGTGTACCAGACCTGATGTGTGCCTTGCTATTAGTTTAGCAGGGAGGTACCAAAGTAATCCAGGAGTGGATCACTAGACAGCGGTCAAGAACATCCTGAAATACCTAAAAAGGACTAAGAATATGTTTCTCGTTTATGGAGGTGACAAAGAGCTCGTCGTAACTGGTTACGTCGATGCAAGCTTGGACACTGATCCGGACGATTCTAAATCGCAAACCGGATATGTGTTTATATTGAACGGTGGAGCTATCAGTTGGTGCAGTTCTAAACAAAGCGTCATAGAGGGATCTACATGTGAAGCGGAGTACATAGCTGCTTCGAAAGCAATAAATGAAGGAGTCTGGATGAAGGAGTTCATATCCGATCTAGGTGTCATACCTAGTGTATCGGGTCCAATGAAAATCTTTTGTGACAATAGTGGTGCAATTGCTTTGGCAAAGGAATCCAGATTTCACAAGAGAACCAAGCACATCAAGAGACGCTTCAACTCCATCCGGGATCAAGTCCAGGTGGGAGACATAGAGATTTGCAAAATACTCACGGATCTGAATGTTGCAGACCCGTTGACTAAGCCTCTTCCACGAGCAAAACATGATCAGCACCAAGGCTCCATGGGTGTTAGAATCATTACTGTGTAATCTAGATTATTAACTCTAGTGCAAGTGGGAGACTGAAGGAAATATGCCCTAGATGCAATAATAAAGTTATTATTTATTTCCTTATATAATGATAAATGTTTATTATTCATGCTAGAATTGTATTAACTGAAAACATTATACATGTGTGAATACATAGACAAACAGAGTGTCACTAGTATGCCTCTACTTAACTAGCTCGTTGATCAAAGATGGTTACGTTTCCTAGCCATAGAGAAAGAGTTGTCATTTGATTAACGAGATCACATCATTAGGAGAATGATGTGATTGACTTGACCCATTCCGTTAGCTTAGCACTTGATCGTTTAGTATGTTGCTATTGCTTTCTTCATGACTTATACATGTTCCTATGACTATGAGATTATGCAACTCACGTTTACCGAAGGAACACTTTGTGTGCTACCAAACGTCACAACGTAACTGGGTGATTATAAAGGTGCTCTACAGGTGTCTCTGAAGGTACTTGTTGGGGTGGCGTATTTCGAGATTAGGATTTGTCACTCCGATTGTCGGATAGGTATCTCCGGGCCCACTCGGTAATGCACATCACTATAAGCCTTGCAAGCATTGCAGCTAATGAGTTATTTGCGGGATGATGTATTACGGAACGAGTAAACAGACTTGCCGGTAACGAGATTGAACTAGGTATTGAGATACCGACGATCGAATCTCGGGCAAGTAACATACCGATGACAAAGGGAACAATGTATGTTGTTATGCGGTTTGACCGATAAAGATCTTCGTACAATATGTGGGAGCCAATATGAGCATCCAGGTTCCGCTATTGGTTATTGACCGGAGACTTGTCTCGGTCATGTCTACATAGTTCTCGAACCCGTAGGGTCCGCACGCTTAAAGTTCGATGACGGTTACATTATGAGTTTATGTGTTTTGATGTACTGAAGGTAGTTCGGAGTCCCGGATGTGATCACGGTCATGACGAGGAGTCTCGAAGTGGTCGAGACATAAAGATCGATATATTGGACGACTATATTTGGACACCGAAATAATACGGGAGCACCGGGAGGTTATCGGAACCTCCCGGGAGGTATATGGGCCTTAATGGGCTTTAGTGGAAAGGAGGCGAAAGGAGCAAGGGAGGGGGTGCCCCCCAAGCCCAATCCAAATTGGGAAGGGGGCTAGCCCCCCTTTCCTTCCTCCCTCCTTCCTCTTCCTTCCCTCTCCCTCTCCAAATAGGAAAAGGAGGAGTCCTACTTAGGACTCCCCCCTTGGGCGCGCCTCCTCCTCCTGGCCGGCCCTCTCCTCCCCTCCTTTATATATGGAGGAGGGGGGCACCCCATAGACACAACAATTGATCTCTTGGATCTCTTAGCCGTGTGCGGTGCCCCCCTCCACCATAATCCACCTCGATAATATCGTAGCGGTGCTTTGGCGAAGCCCTGCGTAGATAGAACATCATCATCGTCACCACGCCGTCCTGCTGACGAAACTCTCCCTCAAAGCTCGGCTGGATCGAAGTTCGAGGGACGTCGTCGAGTTGAACATGTGCTGAACTCGGAGGTGCCGTGCGTTCGGTACTTGATCGGTCGGATCGTGAAGACGTACGACTACATCAACCGTGTTGTGCTAACACTTCCGCTTTCGGTCTACGAGGGTACGTGGACACACTCTTCCCTCTCGTTGCTATGCATCACCATGATCTTGCATGTGTGTAGGAAATTTTTTGAAATTACTACGTTCCCCAACAACCGTGCCAGCTCTCGAGGAATTCTGGCATCGTATGATTTTTCACGAATTTAAACGGTTGCATCAGACATGTTACTGAGGTAATTTCGCCCCCTGGTGGCTCAAGATGGCAACGGGGCCCCGAAACCCGCGTCCCCATGGGTTTTTACCCTATTAGGGGACGGGGATGGGCGTCTTTTCATCCCCACGAGGCTGTTGATTGGCACATTATACAACCCGACATGTTTCATGGTTTACACCCGTTTTGGTAGTCCTCGAACCCGAAACCCGACAATACCAGGAAAAATGTGCTCCTGTTTTTGCTAAAATATGCTTATCTTTGTTGCTGAAATGGGGTATTGTATTGTGCTGAAAATTGCTCCTTGTAGCTACTGTTATTGCTCTTTTTTCTCAAGTTATGTTGCTGAAATATGCTACTTGTACAGCTGAACCATGTACTATTGTATGGTGCCGAAATTTGCACAAGTTAGTTACTGAAATATGCTCTTTTTAACACCAAAATGCTATTCTTTGTTGCTAGTATGTTTACTTAAGTATGTCGATTTCTCCGTGGGTTCCCCGTGGGTTTAGAAAAACCGATGGGTTTAGGGGACTGGCAAAAAATTAGCCCTCGCACAGTGACCGGGACGGGACGGGTATGCGAATTTTCTCGTGGGGATGGGTTTGGACAGGCAAAACCCGATGGGTTTCATCCTCGTTGCCATCTTGACCGGTGGTAGGGCCTGCCCCTCCCTCATTTGCACAAGGCCTACGCATGTTGCAAGGACATCACATAGGAGTTTCCATGCTGCTTTCAGGCATGTTTTCATGTGCCGCCTTGCAAATATGCAATTTCCGGCGCTGAAACCCTAGAAGAGCTATAAATGTCTCAAATATTGCACGCGGGCTCGAAAAATGAGGGGGCCTGACACGTGTCATGCAATGGCCTCCTTGGAGAGTGTGAGAATTTTTGAGGCCAACTGAGCAACACGAAGATGATGCGGTTTACAAGCAGCCTGACAGAGGCTTACTCAAAACGCGCCCAAACTTTTACCAGACCCTACAGGGGCTATGTGATGACACCGTGCTAGCTCTCGAGGGATTCCACTATCGTACGGTTTTCCGAGGGTTTAAATGGTTAAAGGGCCATGTGATGACACCGGTGGAAAACTCAATAATAATAATAATTGAATTAATAAAAAGCGATGGCATCCATTATTAGGAAGATGGCCTGTCACTGTGAATCTTCTCTGCCCGAAAGAGGTGAAGATTCACAGTAATGGTCCATCTCCTTAACAGAGTATAATGAAGACTGAAGCTTACTGCGTCTGGACTATCCGACTATTTAAACCGGTCATGTTGCTTGTCTCTAGGCAAGGTGGGATTAAAAGTTTGCTGAGAGCCGGAGCTTTGCCTAGAGTGGCTCTCCACAAAGCATTGCCACCGTGATCGTGCCATTATTCGCCGCTAGAGCTAGATGAGCCATGTCGCAACACGTTGTCATGCGACGGCTGTTTGTCTCTCGGTAAATTGTTCCTTTGCCGAGTGTCACCATGTTGCCAAGTGTTACTCTCTGCAATATCTCGGCTTCTGTAAGTTTGCTGAGCGCCCATGCTTTAGCTCTCGGCGCAGAGCCTGGCACTCGGTGTGTACGAAAATTCCAATAGTGAAACCTTTAATAGAAGTCCTGCCGTGAGGTTAAAAAAAGGTTCTGTGATAACTTCTATTTTTTTAGCACTGGTAATCCTTTTTCAGGGAATTGAGCACCGGTAACTTCTACTCCCTCCGTCTTATAATATACTCCCTTGGTTTCTAAATATTTATTTTTTTAGAGATTTTAAATGGACTATCACATACGGATGTATATAGATAAATTTTAGAGTGTAGATTCACTCATTTCGCTCCGTAGGAACGGAGGGAGTAATATGAGACTTTTTTTTAGGTAGGGAGTAATATCAGACTTTTTTGACACTATTGGCGCTAGCGAAAAAGAACATATCATAAGACAGATGTAGTATGATTAATCTGTTTTGTCTGTAGTGGGCTTTCGGTGACTATAGCTGTACTTCCTTTCTCCGGAAAAACAAGACTTGGGCTTCAGTCGCACACGCGTAGAGTGTGAGTCTCTTCCTCCAGTCCTCCTCCTATACACTAGAATCTCAGATTTGACTTCCCGCACGAGGAGCAGTCGGGATCGGGAGGGGAGGGATGACGAGCCATCGCCGCCTCCGCTCGACGGCGAGGCCGCCGCTGGAGGACGAGGACCTGCTCTCCGAGGTCCTCCTCCGCCTCCCGTCGCAGCCGTCCTCCCTCCCGCGCGCCTCCCTCGTGTGCAATCCCTGGCGCAGCCTCGTCGCAGATCCGGGTTTCCTCCGCCGCTTCCGCCTCCACCACCGCCGCAACGCTCCTCTTCTCGGTTTCTTCGATATTAGTTACGCTGAGGGAAGTTTTCACGACATCTACTTCGTACCCACCATGGATCGCCCCAATCGTCTGCCGGATGGCCCGGAGGGCCGCTTCTACTTGCCGGCCGCCAACCGAGAAGAAGGCTACCGCGAGCTTCTTGGATGCCGCGATGGTCTCGTCCTCATTCTCCACTTACCATGGAGGTGCCCCCGGAGAACACCACCGGCATCGTGGCGCCCGATCCTGGTGTGGGATCCTGTCAGCGGCGACAAGCACCGCATTGCCTTCCCCTGGGGGTTCGATGATTATAAGCTCTTGCAGTGGTGGATCAATGGGGCGGTGCTTCGCCACGCCGGATTAGACCACTTTCATGTAATCTTGCTAGTGACAGAGGAGGGAAAAGAAAATAGGCGATTGCTTGCATGGGTTTACTCGTCGGAGACCAGCGAATGGGGTGATCCCATATCGACGCTGCTTCCATCCTGGGACTTCTTAAGCAATCCGGACAAGCCCGCTGTGCTTGCTGAGAATTCTCTTTACTGGATCCTTGTTGGTAATTCATCATGCATCGTTGAGTTTGATTTGGATAGGGAGACACTAGCCGTCATACCTGTGCCCTGCCAATTGCATCTGATCCACAGGAGCCACTGCGGGCAGAAGACGGTGGGCTTGGTTTCCTCTTTCTGTTAAAGTGGGACTACAGGGCTGTGTTTTATGACTGGAAGACAGATCGTGATGGTGTTAGTTCATGGGTGAACTCAAAAGTCATTGAGATAGACAAGCTACTTTCTCTGAATGCAGAGAAGAAGTACGAGCTACTTTGCAAGAATCTAAATAAGGAGTGCACAAGGATGCTAGGGTTTGCGGAGAACAGTAATGTGATATTCCTGGAGACGTTTATCGGCCTGTTTATGATTGAACTCAGCACATTGCAATTGAAGGAACTTCCCCGAACCAACGGGCACAGATTCAACGTCCATGCATTCGAAAGTGTCTATACTGCAGGTAATAGCATGTCTTAACTTATGTTTTGATAACTGGTTTGATAGATTGCATTTTCATTCTTTAATGTTCAGATAAAATTCATATCACTTACTTTTTTATGCTTGATGATGTCTTTAATATGTAAAGTATGTTGTTTCATAGTGTTTCTTTTATGATTGTCTGTTGACGTTCTATGTGATGATTATATATGATCTTGCAAAACATGATGCCAATTCTGCTTCTGTAGAAAGTTGTAACGCTTTAACTATGTACTTTGATGTTGAGTTCAATTAACTGAACCCCGTGGTCACCTTGATGTTGGGTTCCCTTAAGAAAAACAATGATGACATGCAGATTACCGTTTACCCCCTCAACTTCAGCTACTACTCCCATTTTTAGGGGTACCCCGCCTTAATTAAATTGGAGTACCATTAATTTGATATGACTCTTCAGATTAACAGATATCCACATTCACTTCACGGTTCCGTTAAAGAGATCTATCATTATCACTGATCCTGGTAGTTATTTTATAACCATACTTGGTTTGGTCTTTAAGAATTTTGTTTATTTTTAACTACTTTTAAATAGTCCTGCGGGAAGAGAGGCAAGTTCATTTGTGGCAGTGAAAATTAATAAGTCGAGCTAATTTCATCTTTTCAGATATGAATAGTCATCATCAGTTTTATTACTGGATTTATTGGTATGGGTATATCCTTTTGTCCGATATGGCATGGAACGAGCATAAGAGTAATTTTAGATTACTTCTCCG
The DNA here is from genome assembly GCF_018294505.1 of Triticum aestivum. NCBI lineage: Eukaryota > Viridiplantae > Streptophyta > Magnoliopsida > Poales > Poaceae > Triticum > Triticum aestivum. The sequence continues at coordinate 46,462,111 of NC_057811.1, read as the reverse complement.
TCCCTATTAGTCTGAGTGTGCATATTCTTCAGTTTCGTGACACTAGTGAGTATGCACTTTTTTCAGAACATTCTTTTTATTTGATTCCCCAAAATTAAGAAAATGGAGAAGCTGACTACAATTAACCATGAGGAATGGAGTTTGAATCGTCGCACCATCTCTCTAGAAGTAAAAAATTGGGGCATCTCTCCAAATCAAAGACACATGTTTAGCTTCCAAATTTTTGCGTGGTCTACTGTTTAGATCAGCAGCCCGTGAATGCATGATTAATGCCTCTCCGATGGGGCATGCACGTGCCATGCAGGCGCGAGCTGCTGCCAGAGAGCCGGGCTGCGGGCGAGCCGCACAAGAGAGGGCTGGGGTGAGTTTTCAGCATTAATTGATGTGTAATCTGAACGATCAGTGAATTCATCAGGCGATTGCACAGCAAATTTATTTCCCAGCAAAGAGTGTGCGCTCGTTGGTCCTTACCAAATTTGAAAAGCCGGTCTCTACCCCATCGCTCTGCCTTGGTCCTATAAACCCGACCAGAGGGTGTTTTTTTTTTTCTATCTATTCCTACTGTTCTACAAAACCTAAGCTTATATCCGAAAGAAAGAGCTGAGCTGTTTTTGTGAAATTATATATGTGATTTAATATAAATATCTCACTGAGGCCCCATCATATATACTTCTCTTTTCGATAGACTGTCGTTGGTTCCCTGACTGCATATGCTTGTAGGTACTGGCATTGGTGGTGGACATGGTGGAGCTGAAGTTTTGCGCAATGCCTAAGGTGATTGTTCAGACATATATGCTATGGTGAAATACAAATTTAGTAGGTAAGCTTGTCTTTAAGTGCTAGCATAATGAATATTTTCTCTTTCATATGCTTCGTGGATATCTTTATGTTATAAATTGTACTGGTTGCAAAATTTCTATTGATATTTTTTCTCGCTATGGGCCTACCAAGTGTGAAACTGTGAATGCAATTTGCATGCTGTCCCCTCTGCGCTGGTGATTGATAACCAACTATACTAGAGCATTTTACCAAAAGGGCTTCCACCCCGCTTTATAAATAAAGCAAATAGCCAAACTGATACATGGTTATGAAGGGATCCTCTCACAAGCACAAACAAAAAAACATGAATATAGGAGAGTTCACACCCTACCACAAAGCAACCTAGACTGTGACAAAGAAAGACACTCTCCACCAAGGGAAATTGCTAGACCTTATTGCGCTGCTCACACCAAGTTGCCGCCAGAGAGGGCTCCCTGCCCTCCCGCTCCAGATTATGTAGCCCAAGCCTGTGTGTGGAAATGAGGACCGCGGGTGGCACCACCAAGGTCCCGTGTAAAAAGAATAGGAGGCAAGTGTGGCTGCCCACGCCATAGCCGAGGAAGCTTCAAGCAAGGATCCGAAAATTTCCGCCGGTGGCAGCGCAGCGCGCCGAAATAAACCTGGGCACCACGACAAGGCCCACAGGAGGGGAACAAAGGGTTTTCACCCAGAGTACTAGCACGACAAGTGGGCCACAATGACACCCCCAAGAAGGGCGCAACACCCACGGCCATGATCTCTAGTGCGGTTTCCGCATGGATCCTCTCACCCGCGTCGCACCGAATAGTACCGAGCACCTGCCGACCTCGAGGGAACAGATGCTGCCACCAAACAATACCTCCAGAGCATGATCTGGGAACCACCATTGCCGAGGCACCACTAACACCAGGATCACCCAACCTACATTGTCTGTCACCCACATGACTACAAGATGCATCCATAAACACTGCTAAGATGCCTGCTGAAAACCCAATCTAATGGACCGCCATTTGGGGCCGCCGCCTCGGCGTCCAGGTTCCCCACCATGCCCGCACACTGACACCAACCCACAAAACAACACTCATTGGTGGCAAGACGAAAATACCCCTCCTTTCTAGTCCCACGACACATCAAGGAGGAAGGATCACTCCATGCCGGCATCGCGACCACTTGCGGCAGCAACAACGAACCCATAATGGTGAATGAAGACTAGATCTTCCGTCCACTTGTAGCAGCCAACAGTGAACACATAATGATCAACAAAGACCAGATTTGTCGGTGAGCAGCCAACCTCCCATCCAGCATGGACGAGAACGGGCGGTCCACCCCGACGGCACCCTGGCCACTGGGCGAGAAGGAGGCGGCCGTGGCCCTTAGCCATGTCCACGACCTCGAAGTAAGACGGCCCCTTCCATGTCAGGGATCCGAACACAATGTACCACTAGGCCCACTAGGTCGATGTGGGTGCAGTCAGCTCCGCCAGCCATCGGGATGGCCCAAGCTGGATGCTAACCAGTCGGATCTCCGAGGAAATCTCGACAGACGCAGCCAAATACGGAAGGAGGAGAAGGACCATGGGGAGGGGGAGAGGAAGGAAGGAAGGAAGGAGGAAGAGGTCCTAGCAGGAGCCCCGCCATCGCTGTCCTTGAGCGGAGTGGGCTTTGCCTCCATTCTCTAAGGCTACTGTGAGGAGTATGGTGGAGGGAGAGGGGGCGGTGGTGGATGGGAAGGTCACCTCCCGAGTCGCCCCTGGAGCAACATGTGCTATTTTCATCCAGTTTATCAACACATGCTTATATCAATTGTCATTTCACATAACTGTTCCTTTGGAACACTATAAAACCTAGTGCTCGCTCACAGTTATTGTACAACCTTTGCCTTTTAAGCACTTTGCTTAAATATATTGTTTCAAGATGTCTTTGTTTGTCACTCGTATATAATTTGGCAATTAGCTTACAAAGTTTCTAGATGTTGTCAGGTAGTTATGGGCTGTCGGTTCTATGATCCTAGATTCCTCATTCATGTTACCTCGTATGAGATTTATATAGCTGCAAAGTGAGAACTTATTAGCCTATACTACTTGAAGGTTTTATATTTTCAGTTTTCACAAATTAATAAATGAATCCAGTATATAGGGGTTATTTACCTGGCTTGGCGGACCACAAGTCTACCCTAATACCACTGTCGAACCTTTTTCAAGCTTTACCTCGGATACAATCCTTATGTTCTGTCCAGTCACACCAAAATCTGTAAAGTAAAGATCCCTGTTTTGAGAACTTTCTATATGTTTCAACTTTCAACAAACTTGGAATCTCCCTTCATTTAAGGATGCAAATGAGGTTGCCACTAGGCCTGCAAAATGCATAGAATTAGTTCAAAACCTCCCCTAACAAAAGGTTTCGATGCTGGAAAGCTGGCAGTGGGCTCAAAATATGACATATAACTTGGCATTTTTCTGGATGAGCAGTGCAAATTTGCAACTTGTCTTTTAGCTTCTGCTGGGATCACATGTGGTCTAAGACCAGGAATATGCTAACATGTGAAGTTGAAGGTGTGCCACTACACATGAATTGTTCTATCAGTTTGTCCGATACTTAGCAAATTCAACTATGAACTTTTGGTCCAATTTCCACAGTAGTGAAGCTAATGTATTACGGTTCGAGTCATTGCATTTTTCTGGATGAGCAGTACAATATTGTTTGACTGATGACATCATTTGCTCTGCAGGTATATTGGAGATGTAGAGATGGCTCCATGGGTGTGCGCGTGTAAATTTCCCTTCTGTGTTTCATGCCCTAGCTTGCGAACTGTGAAGTGGACTTTCAGGAATCAATTTCTTCATTTGCGGAAGTGTATTATATTTTATACTTTTACATGATTCTGGCTGATGGATGTTGAATGTTCAACTGCACGCCACGATCAACTGCTGTGTGCCACCCAAGAGCTTGACGATATCCGTCGCTGGTTGTTGTACTGTTAGAAAATATGTTTCTATGTTGCAAATTGTTGTTTTACTGTTAGACAATGTATCTTTCTATGATGCAGATTGTTGTTGTACTGCTAGAAAATATGTTTCTATGTTGCAAATTGTTCCTGTACTGTTAGACAATGTATGTTTCTATGATGCAGATTGTTGTTGTACTGCTAGAAAATATGTTTATATGTTGCAAATTGCTGTTGTACTGTTAGACAATGTATGTTTCTATGTTACAAACTGTTGTTGTACTGTTAAGACAATAAATGTTTCTATATGTCATTTGATCATTGTCATCTGATAAGTATGCGTCCTCTGTGGAAGGGAATATTCATCTGCTGCAACTGCTCTGCCCTACGCGCTCCTGGCTGCTGGAAGCCAACATTCAAAACCATTATTCCAACAAACTGCCAAAAGAGACGCCTCACCCCATCCTTCTGGCTAACAAGTGCAGGTCTGGCAGTGGCAGCGGACAGGGCGCGGTGAGCCGTGAGCTGAGCCGCATTGGCGTCACCCGACGAGAGACAACCCACAACCATGCGAGCGAGCCTATCGAGGTTGATTTTTCATCAAACCTTGCGGCCTTGTCATATACACGTGCTGGTTACGTACTTACGTACATGCTAACCTGACCTCGATAGGAGACCGAGAATGGCAATCACTCGACACGTTCAACTTTCTTTTTTACTGATAGCCTTGTGGGGCTTTTTATTCAGCATTAAGCAAACTTGCATCATTCAGTACATCATAAAAAATGCTTCTGGGAGGTGATCCATCCTAGCTCAAAATATTATCTCTACTATTAAATATATATCTCTATCTGTATCTATATCTATATCTATATCTATAGCTATAGCTATGTCTATATCTGTATCTATATCTATATCTATATATATAGCTATATCTATATCTAATACTAAAGGGAGAATTGTTTCTCCATTTTTTTCGTCCATCAATCTTTTTTGTACGTCATGCTCCATTGTTCGGACGTCCCTGGCTCACTCCAGAAACCAATTCGGCTAGGCAGGCTTTGAGTTTTGGCCGGCCCGTCACCCGCTCTAGAAGCCCACTAGGCTGGGTACAGTTTGCGTTTATATAACAATAACGAATATAAAAATTGGTGCATTGCATGGGTATCAAAGTTGCAATTCATGAACTAATACAGAGTGGATGGTCAAGTACTGTAGCTAACACATGTGATTGTTAAAAAAATTGATTGTTCAAAAAAAATCACATGCTTTTCTCCATTTGCCCGTTAGCTCAAGCGAGTAATATATGTGCACAGTAGCCATCAATGAGCAGTTTGACTAATTATTAATAGTTGTAACGATCAAGGTGGTCGGTTGATTAGATTACAAAAGTAATTAAACGAGGGAAATTCACTTTCTCTTTCTCTAGGGAGTAGCCATGAGCGAGCTGTTTAACTAAATTAAGTGTTCTAATGATCAATGTGGCCGGTAATTAGATTAGGAAAGTATAATCAATTTTAGAATAGGTTAGAAATTGTACAAGTATACCTGCACGGGCGTATATATATAGACACGGCGAGGCTATGCATCTCTACATCAAGAGAAATGTTAGAAAAATAATAGACACATTACAAACGAGCGAGAAGTATGTGTCGTTTGTCATGAAGGTGTGTGTGGGGAGACAGATGGGAAGGAGATGCTGGATGATGGTGCAGGACTGAGAGAGCATTGCGTTGTTGATGTTTAATGGCAGGTGTATTGTATCGTGTTCCGAGCTTGTCATCTTGGGTTTGACAACATTCGACCATATTACAAGTTGTGATACAGGTGAGACGCCATGTTGAAATAAAGAATGTAGATCAGTAGAGTATCTTGAGCAATGCTTATTATAATAGAAACATACAGTATTTTTCTTCCCATTACAACGCACGGACATATGTGCTAGCCTTCTATACTATTAAAGCGGAGTACATATGTCGTTTTGTTTGTTTCATTAGTCCTCCAATCAATCCCACCTCCCTGGATTTTTCCAAGTGATTGGCCACCTCTCTTTTCGAGTTTTTGGCATTATATTCCTTCCTCACCAATCCAAGGTAGTTACACACCGAAAACCCAGAAAACTAGCAGCCCCGCCCGCCCTCCTCTCCCCCCAGCCCTCATGCACGATCTATACACATGTGTTAGGGGGAAAACCACCCACATGTTGCCGCTGCCGCCCCGTCTTCCTCTTCCCTTGCCCTCCTTCTCCACTGCAACATTCGCTCGCCCCCATAAGCCCCAAGTCCGTGCTGGAATTTTGTCTATTTTGGGCCTAGCCCAATAGCAGTTTCAGAAATTCCTAATAAATCCTAGAGGCCCACGCAGCCCATTCGTGCAAGGCAAGAGGTGGAACAAAAGTTTAGTCCCACATTGCTAGTTTAGAGGGAGTCGGACCTCTTTATAAGGGAGGCTCTTTCTCCACATGTATGAGGATGAGAACAAGAGGGACATCCACGCGCGCTCCTCCTCCGCCGCCCGCCTCGCCACGCCATTTCTGTAGTGGACACTGAATTCGAACGGCGCGCCTCTTCGGTCGCCGCCTGTTCGCATCGTCTCCCTCCGTTGCTTCACCTCCCGTCGCAGCTTGTTCGCGTCCCTCTCCTGTGCCTATAAAAGGGAGGTCGCTCCTCCCAGAGAGACACACCAGAACAACGCAACCCTCTCGCCTGTACGGGAGAAGGATGATAAGGTTTTTGGGGAGCGCTCCGCGCGACTACTGGCTTCTTCATCACGGACTCCGACGACTTCTTCCCCGACGTCGACTACCTCAGCAACGACATGGCTGGAGAGGATGTCGACCCCAAGTCTAGTGCTTCTGCTGCTGCTGTCCCGTACGTGTTCTTGCTCTTTCTGTTAGATGTCATGACACAGTTCTGTGCTCTAGTTTCTGCCCTACATATGATAGGTTCTACTTCATATATGCAACTTCATCTAGTGTCTGTTCTAGATGTGTTTAGTTCAAGTTCGTATATGCAGATGCTATTTACCTTCACTCTGTCAGATTACATGACTTACTTTATCTCTGCTATATTAGTCATGCTTTATCTAGTATTACCTTCACTCTGCTCTCTTGAGTGTTCTTGGTGAGAATATAGTTGATGCTTATGCGTCAATTGATAATGGAAAAGATATGTGGGATGCACTCGAGGCCAAGTTTGGGGTCTCGGGTGCTGGCACTGAGCTGTACATCATGGAGCAATTCTATGATTACAGGATGACTGAAGAGCGCTCCGTGGTTGAGCAAGCTCATGAGATACAGTCATTTGCTAGAGAACTTGAGCACTTCAGTTGTATTCTACCGGACAAGTTTGTTGCCGAAGGTATCATCACTAAGCTTCCTCTTTCGTGGAGGAACTTTGCTACCTTGCTGAAGCATAAGAGGCAGGAGTTTTCTGTCCCGGATCTCATTGGCACTCTTGATGTGGAAGAAAAGGCGAGAGCAAAGGACACACATGCTCGAGGTATTGAGGGAGGATCTAGTGCCAATGTGGTACAGAAGCAGAACTTCCAGCCCCACAAGTTCAAGAACAAGGGCAAGTTCGATGGTAAAGCAAAGTTTGATGGGAAGAACAAGGCTGTCCAGCACAAGAACTTCAAGAAGAAGAATGACAAGAAGAAAGGTGGCTGTCATGTGTGTGGGGATCCTGATCATTGGGCACCTAGTTGCCCTAATCGCTATGACAAGCGTCATCCTGGGAAAGGTGGCAAGACATCTAATGTTGTCATTGGAGAAACTGACATGAAGGATGCTGGGTATGGTATATTTCCCACTATTCTTTCAGTATGTCATTCTCCTGATTGGTTGATTGACACGGGTGCTAATGTGCATGTATGCGGTGATATTTCCATGTTTCGTCTTATCAGACCGCAGGGACTTCAACCGTGCTGATGGGCAATGGTTCAAGTGCTTCTGTTCGTGGTGTTGGGACGGTCGATCTGAGGTTTACTTCGGGGAAGATCGTGCGGCTGAAGAACGTGCATTATGTCCCCTCCGTCAATAAAAATCTTGTTAGCGGATCTCTTCTGTGTAGAGATGGCTACAAGCTTGTCTTTGAGTCGAATAAATTTGTAAAATCCAAGTATGGAACCTTTGTTGGTAAAGGCTATGAGTCAGGAGGCCTGTTTCGTCTATCCTTATCAGACGTTTGCAATAAAGTTGTTAATCATATTTGCAACAATAGTTAATCAAATGTGTGGCATTCACGTCTTTGTCATGCTAACTTTTGTTGCATGTCGCGACTAGCCAAGTTGAACTTAATCCCTAGTTTCATCACTGTCAAGGCTTGTAAGTGTCAAGTTTGTTTGCAAGCTAAGCAACCTCGTAAGTCTCACACGACTGCGGAAACGAGAAATCTTGCACCACTAGAGCTCATACATTCAGATCTATGTGAAATGAATGGTGTTTTGACAAAAGGTGGAAAGAAATATTTCATGACATTAATTGACGACTCCACTTGATACTGCCGTGTGTATCTTCTGAAATCTAAGGATGAGGCTTTGAACTTTTTCAAGATCTATAAAGCTGAAGTGGAAAACCAACTTGATCAAAAAATCAAGAGGCTTAGGTCCGACCATGGTGGAGAGTATTTTTCCAATGAATTTGATGCTTTTTGTGTGGAACATGGTATAATCCATGAGAGGACGCCTCCCTACTCACCTCAGTCAAATGGGGTGGCCGAAAGAAAGAACCGTACTCTAACTGATTTGGTTAACGCCATGTTAGACACATCGGGTCTCTCCAAGGCATGGTGGGGGGAGGCGATATTGACAGCATGTCATGTCCTAAACCGAGTTCCCACAAAGAACAAAGAAATAACTCCATTCGAGGAATGGGAGAAGAAAAGGTTAAAACTCTCTTATCTACGAACATGGGGTTGTTTGGCGAAAGTCAATGTTCCAATTCCAAAGAAGCGGAAGCTTGGACCAAAGGCTGTGGATTGTGTTCTCCTGGGATATGCTTTTCATAGCATTGGCTATCGATTCTTGGTTGTAAAATCTGAGGTACCTGACATGCATGTCGGTACGATCATGGAGTCGAATGATGCGACTTTCTTTGAAGATATCTTTCCCATGAAGGATATGGCTACCTCATCTAATCAGGAGATGCCTAGTTCATCGAATCAGGAACCAGTTACAATTACCGAACCCGCCATTTCAATGGAACACTTTGAAAGTCCTGTGGAGGAGTACAATGAAGTTCCTACTAGGAGCAAGAGACAGAGGACTGCAAAGTCCTTTGGTGATGATTTTCTTGTGTATCTCATAGATGACACTCACAGTTCTATTTCAGAGGCCTATGCATCTGAAGATGCTGACTACTGGAAGGAAGCGGTTCGTAGCGATGGATTCCATCTTGGCGAATGAAACTTGGGAGATAACTGATCGTCCTTATGGGTGCAAACCTATAGGATGCAAATGGGTATTCAAGAAGAAGCTTAGGCCTGATGTTACTATTGAAAAGTACAAGGCTCGGCTCATGGCTAAGGGTTATACCCAAAAGGAAGGTGAAGACTTCTTTGATACTTACCCACCTGTGGCTCGACTGACCACTATTCGAGTTCTACTTTCACTAGCTGCCTCGCATGGTCTTCTCGTTCATCAAATGGATGTTAAGACTGCTTTCCTAAATGGAGAGCTTGACGAGGAAATTTATATGGAACAACCAGATGGGTTTGTACTAGATGGTCAGGAAAGAAAAGTGTGCAAGTTGCTGAAGTCTTTGTATGGACTCAAGCAAGCACCCAAACAGTGGCTTGAGAAGTTTGAAAGAACTTTAACAGCCGCAGGCTTTGTTGTAAACAAAGCTGACAAATGTGTGTACTATCGCCATGGTGGGGGCGAGGGAGTTATCTTTTGCTTGTATGTTGACGACATACTGATTTTCGGAACAAATCTGAATGTCATTAAGGAGGTCAAGGACTTTCTATCTCGCTGTTTTGAGATGAAGAATTTAGGAGTGGCTGATGTCATTCTGAACATCAAGTTGTTGAGAGAAGGTGATGGTGGGATTACATTGCTTCAATCTCACTATGTGGAAAAGATCTTGAGTCGCTTTGGCTATAGTGACTGCAAGCCCTCTCCAACACCATATGATGCGAGTGTGTTACTTCGAAAGAATCGTAGAATTGCTAGAGATCAATTGAAATATTCTTAGATTATTGGCTCGCTTATGTACTTAGCCAGTGCTACAAGACCTGACATTTCTTTTGCTGTTAGCAAACTCAGTCAGTTTGTCTCAAAACCAGGAGATGTGCATTGGAAAGCTCTAGAGAGAGTTTTGCGTTATTTGAAAGGCACTGTGAATTATGGAATTCACTACACTGGGCACCCAAAGGTGCTTGAAGGGTATAGTGACTCAAACTAGATCTCAGATGCTGATGAGATAAAGGCCACGAGCGGTTATATATTCACTCATGGAGGTGGCGCTGTTTCTTGGAAGTCTTGCGAGCAGACCATCTTAACGAGGTCAACAATGGAAGCAGAACTCACAGCACTAGATACAGCTACGGTCGAAGCAGATTGGCTTCGTCGGCTCTTGAATGACTTGCCGGTTGTTGAGAAACCTATACCGGGTATCCTTATGAACTGCGACAATCAAACTCTGGAGTTATTGCATTGGATTATATCCAAACGTCTAAAAATCTGGCAGATCCTTTTACTAAGGGTCTATCACGTAATGTGATAGATAATGCATCGAGGGAGATGGGTATGAGACCCACAATATGATGTGTTCACAGTGGTAACCTATTCTTTGTGATCGGAGATCCCGTGAATTAGATGTGGAAGACAAGCTGTTGGTCAACTGAGAGGAGAGTATCCTTACTATTAACAATACCACTCCATGAAGATGCAATACTCTCCTAATCTGCATGGCAAGTTGATGTAAATCTTAATGTGTTGTAAGTGGCTCTTTTAAGCAGAGATGTTGTCCTGCAGAACATCTTTTGAAGAACACACCTATATGAGTCTGATTGTTAAACGTCACAATCTATGAGAGTAGGGTTCTCTCAAGTAAACTCATGAAAGGTCTCGGAGTATGACGCATAAGCTCTACCCGTGGGGAAGACCCACGGTAGCCACGTATCGGTCAAGGCTTTATGTGAAGCTAGATTCGCAGAAAACTTGCAGTTCAAGGCCTAGTCCACTGTTCAAGTTGCTTACTAGTGTAACATAGAGTTCTAGGTGGAAGCTCAACTTAACAGTCTCCACTGCAGTACCGGTATATAAAACAGTGTTTTGGAACCAAAGGCAAATTTTGTGTGCCTCTGGGATCTGTCGGGGGATTGTTGGAATTTTGTCTATTTTGGGCCTAGCCCAATAGCAGTTTCAGAAATTCCTAATAAATCCTAGAGGCCCACGCAGCCCATTCATGCAAGGCAAGAGGTGGAACAAAAGTTTAGTCCCACATTGCTAGTTTAGCGGGAGTTTGACCTCTTTATAAGGGAGGCTCTTTCTCCACATGTATGAGGATGAGAACAAGAGGGACATCCACGTGCGCTCCTCCTCCGCCGCCCGCCTCGCCACGCCACCTCTCGTCACGACGCGCCACGGGTTGCGGGAATGAGCCGAGCTGATGTCTATGTTTTTGCCACGCACGACGGGTATACGAAAGGTCACGCGGGAGCTGAAACGTTTTCTGTAGTGGACACTGAATTCGAACGGCGTGCCTCTTTGGCCGCTGCTTGTTCGCTTCGTCTCCCTCCGTTGCTTCACCTCCCGTCGCAGCCTGTTCGCGTCCCTCTCCTGTGCCTATAAAAGGGAGGTCGCTCCTCCCAGAGAGACAGACCAGAACAACGCAACCCTCTCCCTCAAAGTTCCTGACCACTAAGCTATTGCTACGATCTTCCTCATCACGGCTTGCGGCGTGCACTGCAGGTCGGGATAGTAGGCCTCAGGAACCGCACGTTTTGAGTCCTGTACGGGAGAAGGGTGATAAGGTTTTTGGGGAGCGCTCCGCGCGACTACTGGCTTCTTCATCACGGACTCCGACGACTACTTCCCCGACGGCAACTTCTTCCCTGACGTCGACTACCTCAGCAACGACATGGCTGGAGAGGATGTCGACCCCAAGTCTAGTGCTTCTGCTGCTGCTGTCCCGTACGTGTTCTTGCTCTTTCTGTTAGATGTCATGACACAGTTCTGTGCTCTAGTTTCTGCCCTACATATGATAGGTTCTACTTCATATATGCAACTTCATCTAGTGTCTGTTCTAGATGTGTTTAGTTCAAGTTCATATATGCAGATGCTATTTACCTTCACTCCGTCAGATTGCATGACTTACTTTATCTCTGCTATATTAGTCATGCTTTATCTAGTATTACCTTCACTCTGCTCTCTTGAGTGTTCTTGGTGAGAACATAGTTGATGCTTATGCGTCAATTGATAATGGAAAAGATATGTGGGATGCACTCGAGGCCGAGTTTGGGGTCTCGGATGCTGGCACTGAGCTGTACATCACGGTGCAATTATATGATTACAGGATGACTGAAGAGCGCTCCGTGGTTGAGCAAGCTCATGAGATATAGTCATTTGCTAGAGAACTTGAGCACTTCAGTTGTATTCTACCGGACAAGTTTGTTGCCGAAGGTATCATCACTAAGCTTCCTCCTTCGTGGAGGAACTGTGCTACCTTGCTGAAGCATAAGAGGTAGGAGTTTTCCGTCCCGGATCTCATTGGCACTCTTGATGTGGAAGAAAAGGCGAGAGCAAAGGACACACGTGCTCGAGGTATTGAGGGAGGATCTAGTGCCAATGTGGTACAGAACTAGAACTTCCAGCCCCACAAGTTCAAGAACAAGGGCAAGTTCGATGGTAAAGCAAAGTTTGATGGGAAGAACAAGGCTGTCCAGCACAAGAACTTCAAGAAGAAGAATGACAAGAAGAAAGGTGTCTGTCATGTGTGTGGGGATCCTGATCATTGGGCACCTAGTTGCCCTAATCGCTATGACAAGCATCATCCTGAGAAAGGTGGCAAGACAGCTAATGTTTTCATTGGAGACACTGACATGAAGGATGCTGGGTATGGTGTATTTCCCACTATTCTTTTCGTATGTCATTCTCCTGATTGGTTGATTTACACGCGTGCTAATGTGCATGTATGCGGTGATATTTCCATGTTTCGTCTTATCAGACTGCAGGGACTTCAACCATGCTGATGGGCAATGGTTCAAGTGCTTCTGTTCGTGGTATTGGGACGGTCGATCGGAAGTTTACTTCGGGGAAGATCGTGCGGCTGAAGAACGTGCATTATGTCCCCTCCGTCAATAAAAATCTTGTTAGCGGATCTCTTCTGTGTAGAGATGGCTACAAGCTTGTCTTTGAGTCGAATAAATTTGTAATATCCAAGTATGGAACCTTTGTTGGTAAAGGCTATGAGTGAGGTGGCCTGTTTCGTCTATCCTTATCAGAAGTTTGCAATAAAGTTGTTAATCATATTTTCAACAATAGTGAATCAAATGTGTGGCATTCACGTCTTTGTCATGTTAACTTTGGTTGCATGTCGCGACTAGCGAAGTTGAACTTAATCCCTAGTTTCACCACTATCAAGGGATCTAAGTGTCAAGTTTGTGTGCAAGCTAAGAAACCTCGTCAGTCTCACACGACTGCGGAAACGAGAAATCTTGCACCACTAGAGCTCATACATTCAGATCTATGTGAAATGAATGGTGTTTTGACAAAAGGTGGAAAGAAATATTTCATGACGTTAATTGATGACTCCACTAGATACTGCCGTGTGTATCTTCTGAAATCTAAGGATGAGGCTTTGAACTTTTTCAAGATCTATAAAGCTGAAGTGGAAAACCAACTTGATCAAAAAATCAAGAGGCTTAGGTCCGACCATGGTGGAGAGTATTTTTCCAATGAATTTGATGCTTTTTGTGTGGAACATGGTATAATCCATGAGAGGACGCCTCCCTACTCACCTCAGTCAAATGGGGTGGCCGAAAGAAAGAACCGTACTCTAACTGATTTGGTTAACGCCATGTTAGACACATCGGGTCTCTCCAAGGCATGGTGGGGGGAGGCGATATTGACAGCATGTCATGTCCTAAACCGAGTTCCCACAAAGAACAAAGAAATAACTCCATTCGAGGAATGGGAGAAGAAAAGGTTAAAACTCTCTTATCTACGAACATGGGGTTGTTTGGCGAAAGTCAATGTTCCAATTCCAAAGAAGCGGAAGCTTGGACCAAAGGCTGTGGATTGTGTTTTCCTGGGATATGCTTTTCATAGCATTGGCTATAGATTCTTGGTTGTAAAATCTGAGGTACCTGACATGCATGTCGGTACGATCATGGAGTCGAATGATGCGACTTTCTTTGAAGATATCTTTCCCATGAAGGATATGGCTACCTCATCTAATCAGGAGATGCCTAGTTCATCGAATCAGGAACCAGTTACAATTACCGAACCCGCCATTTCAATGGAACACTTTGAAAGTCCTGTGGAGGAGTACAATGAAGTTCCTACTAGGAGCAAGAGACAGAGGACTGCAAAGTCCTTTGGTGATGATTTTCTTGTGTATCTCATAGATGACACTCACAGTTCTATTTCAGAGGCCTATGCATCTGAAGATGCTGACTACTGGAAGGAAGCGGTTCGTAGCGAGATGGATTCCATCTTGGCGAATGAAACTTGGGAGATAACTGATCGTCCTTATGGGTGCAAACCTATAGGATGCAAATGGGTATTCAAGAAGAAGCTTAGGCCTGATGTTACTATTGAAAAGTACAAGGCTCGGCTCGTGGCTAAGGGTTATACCCAAAAGGAAGGTGAAGACTTCTTTGATACTTACTCACCTGTGGCTCGACTGACCACTATTCAAGTTCTACTTTCACTAGCTGCCTCGCATGGTCTTCTCGTTCATCAAATGGAAGTTAAGACCGCTTTCCTAAATGGAGGGCTAGACGAGGAAATTTATATGGAACAACCAGATGGGTTTGTACTAGATGGTCAGGAAAGAAAAGTGTGCAAGTTGCTGAAGTCTTTGTATGGACTCAAGCAAGCACCCAAACAGTGGCCTGAGAAGTTTGAAAGAACTTTAACAGCTGCAGGCTTTGTTGTAAACGAAGCTGACAAATGTGTGTACTATCGCCATGGTGGGGTGAGGGAGTTATCCTTTGCTTGTATGTTGACGACATACTGATTTTCGGAACAAATCTGAATGTCATTAAGGAGGTCAAGGACTTTCTATCTCACCATTTTGAGATGAAGGATTTAGGAGTGGCTGATGTCATTCTGAACATCAAGTTGTTGAGAGAAGGTGATGGTGGGATTACATTGCTTCAATCTCACTATATGGAAAACATCTTGAGTCGCTTTGGCTATAGTGACTGCAAGCCCTCTCCAACACCATATGATGCGAGTGTGTTACTTCGAAAGAATCGAAGAATTGCAAGAGATCAATTGAAATATTCTCAGATTATTGGCTCGCTTATGTACTTAGCCAGTGCTAGAAGACCTGACATCTCTTTAACTGTTAGCAAACTCAGTCGCTTTGTCTCGAAACCAGGAGATGTGCATTGGAAAGCTCTAGAGAGAGTTTTGCGTTATTTGAAAGGCACTGCGAATTATGGAATTCACTACACTAGGCACCCAAAGGTGCTTGAAGGGTATAGTGACTCAAACTGGATCTCAGATGCTGATGAGATAAAGGCCACGAGCAGTTATGTATTCACTCTTGGAGGTGGCGCTGTTTCTTGGAAGTCTTGCGAGCAGACCATCTTAACGAGGTCAACAATGGAAGCAGAACTCACAGCACTGGATACACCTACGGTCGAAGCAGATTGGCTTCGTCGGCTCTTGAATGACATGCCGGTTGTTGACAAACCTGTACCGGTTATCCTTATGAACTGCAACAATCAAACTGTGATCACGAAAGTAAGAAGCTCAAAGGATAACATGAAGTCATCAAGACACGTTCAGAGAAGGTTAAAGTCTATCAGGAAAATGAAAAACTCTGGAGTTATTGCATTGGATTATATCCAAACGTCTAAAAATCTGGCAGATCCTTTTACTAAGGGTCTATCACGTAATGTGATAGATAATGCATCGAGGGAGATGGGTATGAGACCCACAATATGATTTGTTCACAGTGGTAACATATTCTTTGTGATCGGAGATCCCGTGAATTAGATGTGGAAGACAAGCTGTTGGTCAACTGAGAGGAGAGTATCCTTACTATTAACAATACCACTCCATGAAGATGCATTACTCTTCTAATCTGCATGGCAGGTTGATGTATATCTTAATGTGTTGTAAGTGGCTCTTTTAAGCAGAGATGTTGTCCTGCAGAACATCGTTTGAAGAACACACCTATATGAGTCTGATTGTTAAACGTCGCAATCTATGAGAGTAGGGTTCTCTCTAGTAAACTCATGAAAGGTCTTGAAGTATGACACATAAGCTCCACCCGCGGGGAAGACCCACGGTAGCCACGTATCGGTCAAGGCTTTATGTGAAGCTAGATTCGCAGAAAACTTGCAGTTCAAGGCCTAGTCCACTGTTCAAGTTACTTACTAGTGTAACATAGAGTTCTAGGTGGAAGTTCAACTTAACAGTCTCCACTGCAGTACCGGTATATAAAACAGTGTTTTGGAAACAAAGGCAAATTTTGTGTGCCTCTGGGATCTGGTGGGAGAATGCTGGAATTTTGTCTATTTTGGGCCTATCCCAATAACAACTTCAGAAATTCCTAATAAATCCTAGAGGCCCACGCAGTCCATTCATGCAAGGCAAGAGGTGGAACAAAAGTTTAGTCCCACATTGCTAGTTTAGAGGGAGTTCGACCTCTTTATAAGGGAGGCTCTTTCTCCACATGTATGAGGATGAGAACAAGAGGGACATCCACGTGCGCTCCTCCTCCGCCGCCCGCCTCGCCACGCCACGCCTCGCCACGACGCGCCGCGGGTTGCGGGAATGTGCCAAGCCGATGTCTAAGTTTTTGTCACGCACGACGGGTATACGAAAGGTCACGCGGGAGCTGAAACGTTTTCTGTAGTGGACACTGAATTCGAACGGCGTGCCTCTTTGGCCGCTGCTTGTTCGCTTCGTCTCCCTCCGTTGCTTCACCTCCCGTCGCAGCCTGTTCGCGTCCCTCTCCTGTGCCTATAAAAGGGAGGTCGCTCCTCCCAGAGAGACAGACCAGAACAACGCAACCCTCTCCCTCAAAGTTCCTGACCACTGAGCTATTGCTACGATCTTCCTCATCACGGCTTGCGGCGTGCACTGCAGGTCGGGACAGTAGTCCTCCGGAACCGCACCTTTTGAGTCCTGTACGGGAGAAGGGTGATAAGGTTTTCGGGGAGCGCTCCGCGCGACTACTGGCTTCTTCATCACGGACTCCGACGACTACTTCCCCGACGACGACTTCTTCCCCGACGTCGACTACCTCAGCAACGACATGGCTGGAGAGGATGTCGACCCCAAGTCCAGTGCTTCTGCTGCTGCTGTCCCGTACGTGTTCTTGCTCTTTCTGTTAGATGTCATGACACAGTTCTGTGCTCTAGTTTCTGCCCTACATATGATAGGTTCTACTTCATATATGCAACTTCATCCAGTGTCTGTTCTAGATGTGTTTAGTTCAAGTTCATATATGCAGATGCTATTTACCTTCACTCTGTCAGATTGCATGACTTACTTTATCTCTGCTATATTAGTCATGCTTTATCTAGTATTTTCATTAACAAAATTATTTGGTAAATTGCTCATATTTCCAACAGTCCGCTCTCCACGTGGCCCCTCTCAAGTGCGACAGAGATGCCCGTCGACCAGCAATAGCCGCCTGAATCGGCGCTATGACCGGCTAGCGCGTAGCCGGTGAGTAATCAAGTTGGTGGTGGATTCAGTGAAGATGAAGGTGTCGTCTGGTTTGGCAGAGGTCAACACAAAACAAGCGGCCGGCCGTGCGCGTTTGAAGTGTGCATGGCAGATCAAGCTATTAGCACCATGGGTGCATCTGTACCTAGCAAGCTATTAGCACCGCTTTTGGCAGGTGCAGAACCTCAGGTGCCAGTAGCCGGTGGTCCAGCCGCCTTGCTCGCCGACGCACTCGAGATACACTGGAATGGATGGTGCTGGTTCTTCCCTGTGCAGACCCTCACCGTCGTCTGAAATAATGTATCGGCCGCATGCATTTGTCCATAACCATAAGCAGCAGCAAATTAAGTTTGCAACCACTCGCTCCGTCATACGTATTACTCCCTCTGCTAAGATGACAATAAAAAGGTACTTTAGTGATCTAAACGCTCTTATATTTCTTTATGGAGGGAATATATCACAAGCTGTCCCTTGCTGCATCTCAATTCATGCATGGGCAGGCTAAGATGACAATAAAAAGGTACGAGTATGTTCTTTTCCATGTCACTATTAAATTTGTTTAGCATGACATCCCTATAAAAGTAAACTACTGCTACCACTAAACAAATTTGTTCATGTTCTTGCTGGCAAATTGGAGTGCATCCAATGTAATTTTCTGTTAAATATATGTGAATATTGTTGATGCTTCATCTCTTGGATGCTTTGTTTTGGGGAGGTATATGAGGATGTTTTTTTTTGGTTAGCAGTTAGCTTTTTATGAAGTTGGGTTCAATGAAGCCTCTTCTCTAAAGAAATTCCGGTAGATATCATGCTTTGAAAGAATGGCGACCTGAAATTTTATATTTGTCATGTACAATGATACAATCCCAGTCAATTTCATTCAGTAAAATGGCTCATGATAGGTACAAGTCCATGTTTATTTGTAAATCCTCATATAGATTTATCACAGCGATTTGGTTTCCACGATAAGCTATACATCATGTACGCCGTGCATGCTCAACATCTCCTACTGCTTCAGAAGATTTCTGACACACTCATTGAGTACACTCCAGGGGAGGAGGACGAGGAATAAAACACACATGGAAGGAAACATATCAGCACGACACCGCATTGACCAAGTAGTTCATGGTGTCCTGGATGGCAAGATGTTTCCAATGTTGGGGTAGGAGGAGCAAGAAGAAGACACGGTGTCACCACGAACGAACCCAGTATCTTCGATGCGATGCTGATCGGGGTTGGTGAAGTTGTTGGCGTGGAGGCTAGCTAGGAGTAGAAAATGCAGGGGAGGGCGAGGAAGAGGAAAACGACAAATAAGGAAAGTGAGGAAGTGGTGGACAGGGAGAGCCTGCCGGTCATGAAATACCCACGCAACTTCAATCTGATCATGTTAACATTCTTGACAGTAAATAACCGTTTAATAAAATACCAAACTCTTCTAACCGTAAGTTTTCTTGGTTTCTTCATGATTTTCTCACCCAAGGAAATGGATCATACATGTTTGTACATATTAGCACAATTTTGTATTGGCGAGAAAAATACCAAGTTTCATTTGCCATTGCCCTTTCTGCTAATTAAGAGATCAAATGTCTGCTCTGTTGATTGTAATCCATGATTCCAGACCTTGCTATCTCTTTCAACCTCTCAGTCATGTGAGTCACCTTGCGTGATGATTTCATTTTTTTCACCTCCTGCAAATTTGCTAATTGCGTCTTTCCCAACAGTGGTACTTAATTAATTTTCTCATTGAATAACTGTGCAGTCACTCTGAGAACAATTCATGTGCAGTCGCCTTGAGAAGTGAGGACAACAGTGGTGCTTCATTAATTTTCTTACGTGTTAAGTAATTCTTGACGCCAATGTTGTTAATGTGTTCAGGTATCACTATCATTGATGTTAAGAATACACCACATCAACTGTTGGCGTTCCAAGGTTACTACCATGAAGATGGGAGGAACATCTTGGTCTATGACTTCATGATGAACATGACCCTAAAAGAGCATGACAACCACATTAGCTGGATCTAGCGTGCTGATATTGTAGAGGACTCAAACAAGGCTAGTGTATTGTCAAAATTCAGATAATGTGACTTCTTTCCTCCTTTTTGGGGTTGATAAGCTATCCTAGAATTTTGTACTTAACTTCAACCCAAAATTTTACTAATAATAAATTGTCACAAAGAGTATATCATTGAATAGGGCTGTCGTCTTGGGTGGGTGGAGTAGGAGAAAAAGCCCTGCTGGTACTATCTGGGTTCGGTTGCAGTCGTGATTCCTCACGAGTAGGTGTTGGAGCGAGCACCTGCAGTGCTCCGCACCTCCGCGGCAGTGGCACTCAGAGATGGGTTGCGCCGCCCTCGTTAGTGGGTGTGGGTACTGCTGGGCTCGAGATCGGCTGTGCTCGTGATTGGGTGCAGAGATGAGTTGCAGAACGTGACGTTAAACAGAGGTGGCGCTTCAGCATATGTATGCTCCCGTTGCAACGGACGAGCAATGTGCTAGTAGGAATCAAAATTTATATGTGCTAAATTATGCGCCACCTTGTTTGCTTCCCGCATATGCAATGCTAAAAGGAAATACAATCTACCGGCGATCAAGAAACACGCTGCTAGAATTGTTGTATGTGGACTCCAGATTTCAATGCTTCACAAACATGCCTAAATAATACAGCGCCTTGTTTTTGTACCATACTGATGCTCCCATTCAGCATAATATGCGGGTCGGACGAAGAAAATATAGGATATTGCTTTCCGCCAAGCGACAAAATCCTCATCCAAGTGCTCACTAAAAGGGATCCAAAGTACCCTCTCAACATCAACTAGCAGAAAAATGCTCCTCATCGGTGCTTCATGCCACCACTTTCCGGTTGTTGGGCTCCCTGGACACAGTGGTCCTCCCAAATCTCTACTTCTTGACTACTTACAAAAGAGCAAACGTTTTCTTTCTTAGATAGACCCCACTTAACGTACACATAGCACTAACAACTTCATGATCAGCTCCATTTAAAACATCTAACTATCTGGATTAGTCTTCTAACCCATGGCTAAAAAGACCTTTAGCCATTACACACGGCAGACCATGCAGCGAGTGCACGAAAGGTACGGTTCCGCACCCACGTCCTCCACTCCCGCACGGTTTCATCAGACAAGGTATTATTGGAAAAATCCTGATAATGCTTGTTTTGAGTTGAAGTGGAGGTAACACTTGGAATTACATGGAAGTTAGAACACTTGTGCACTAGTGGAAAAAGGGCCTAATGTTCAACTCATTAGTTCCGGTTTGTATTTGAGCCGGCACTAATGTGACCATTAGTGCCGGTTCCAACAGCTAGGCGGGCCGCTCTCATTAGTACCGGTTCGTGCCAAACTTTTAGCACCGGTTCGTGCCACGAACCGGTACTAAAGAGAGTGGTAGCAGGATGTTGTCAGTCTGGGGCCCCTCCAGCACCTTTAGTACCGGTTCGTAGCACGAACCGGTACCAAAGGTCGTCCTATATAAACCCTTCGTCCACCTGCGATCGAGCTCGCTCTGTTTCTCCCCTTCCCCCTCTCCACTCTGTTCTTCCCCTCTACATCGAGCTCATCACACATTTTGCCCAAATTTTGTCAAGATTTGAAGGCCCCCATCCATTCAAGTGATCTAAAAGGTAAGCAAATTTGTCCTTTCATCTCTTATTGCTAGATTAGCTCTTGCAATGCTTTATATAGTGATTAATTTATAGGTTTTATTAATTTGGGAGGAATTATATGTGGTAGTTCATTTGATTTATATGCAATTTGAGCTCAAAATAACTCTTAGTTTGCATATGTAGGTGTGGTTTACTTAGTGCCTTCCCATCTCCGTCCTAACCATTGTCAATCGTCCGCACCGTCCTGTCGCTGGCACCACCTTGTGGGGTGACCCTATTATCGAGAGGTTAAATTTAGTTGAAAAAGAAAACGAGTGTTTGAAAGAAAAATTGAAAAGAATTGAGGGCGAGAAGATGGAATTGGAGTTGCATGTTGCCGATGTCGTCGATCATCACAAGATCAAGATGGAGAAAATGCGCTTGAAGATTAGAAAGATTAGAAAATATGCCATTGATAGTGAGGCTTGGTATCATTATACTGTTGGATTAATTGTTACCTTAGTTGCGATCTTGATCGCATTTGTTGTTGCATTTAAATGCTTTAGCTAGAGAGTTATTTATATGTTTGCTTTATGATAATAACAGTTGTATGAACTTGTATTAGTTTGGTCTATTCGGTGCTGTGTAATGAAGATGAGCTGGCAATTGATGTATGATGACCGATGCTCTCCCCAGTTCGTTGATGGCGTGCATACTTTTCTGATTGCGGCTCAGACAAACAAGCGGGCGGATGGTTTTATGCCTTGTCCATATGCTGGCTGTAAGAATGATTACAATTACTCTAACTCAAGAACCATTCATGTCCACCTGTTTGAGTCCGGTTTCATGCCCCACTATAATGTTTGGACCAAGCATGGATAAAGAGGGGTTGTGATGGAGGAAAATGAAGAAGAAGAGGACGAGGATAGTTATCCTGGCCATGGGTTCCCTGAATACGATGATACAACAATGGGGGAAGAAGCTGAGCCGGCAATGCGGGAAGAAGCTGAAGAAGAGGCATCAGATGAGCCAACTCATGATCTAGGTCAGGCCATTGCCGATGCAGAGAGAAACTACGCAAGTGAAAAGGAGAAGAAGAAGTTGCAGCGCATGTTAGAGGATCACAAGAAATTGTTGTACCCGAATTGCGAAGCTGACAAGAAAAAGTTGGGCACCACACTGGAATTACTGCAATGGAAGACAGATAATGGTGTATCTGACATGGGATTTGGAAAGTTGCTGGTAATGTTAAAGAAGATGCTTCCAAAGGACAACGAATTGCCCGAGAGTGCGTACGAAGCAAAGAAGGCTGTCTGCCCTCTAGGGTTAGAGGTGCAGAAGATACATGCATGCCCTAATGACTGCATCCTCTACCGCGGATTTGAATGCGTGCCCCGTACGCAGTGCATTGCACTATAAGATCAGCCGCGATGACCCTGGTGATGTCGAGGGCGAGTGCCCCAGGAAGAAGCAGATTCCTGCCAAGGTGATGTGGTATGCTCCTATAATACCACGGTTGAAACATTTGTTCCTAAACAAAGAGCATGCCAAGGCGATGCGATGGCACAGAGAAGACCGTAAGAAAGACGGGAAGTTGAGAGTACCCACTGACGGGTCGCAGTGGAGAAACATCGAGAGAAAGTACAGGAAGGAGTTTGCAGGTGATGCAAGGAACGTATGGTTTGGTCTAAGCGCAGATGGCATTAATCTTTTTGGGTAGCAGAGCAGCAACCATAGCACGTGGCCTGTGACTCTATGTATGTATAACCTTCCTCCTTGGTTGTGCCTGAAGCGGAAGTTCATTATGATGCCAGTGCTCATACAAGGCCCTAAGCAACCCGGCAACGACATTGATGTGTACCTAAGGCCACTAGCTGAAGAACTCTTACAGCTGTGGAATGGAACAGGTGTACATGCGTGGGATGAGCACATACAGGAAGAATTTGACCTAAAGGCGTTGCTGTTTGTGACTATCAATGATTGGCCTGCTCTCAGTAACCTTTCAGGACAGATAAACAAGGGATACCGTGCATGCACGCAATGTTGGGATGATACCGACAGTATATATTTGAATAATTGTAAGAAGAATGTATACCTGGGACATCATCGATTTCTTCCGAATAGGCATCCCGTAAGAAAGAAAGGCAAGCATTTCAAAGGTGAGGCGGATCACGGGACGAAGCCTCGCCACCGCACTAGTGCTGATGTAGATGATATGGTCAAGGATTTGAAGGTAATCTTTGGAAAGGGTCCTGGCGGACAACATGTTCCAAAGGACCAGCAACGTATGCACGGAAAAGATGGCATACATCAGGGTCATGCCAGCTACGCTCTTACCAAAGAATAGAAGGAAATCTTCTTTGAATGCCTACTTAGTATGAAGGTACCGTGTCGCTTCTTGTCGAATATAAAGGGAATAATAAATATGGCAGAGAAAAAGTTCCAGAACCTAAAGCCTCATGACTGCCACGTGATTATGACCCAACAGCTTCCGGTTGCATTGATGGGGCTTCTACCGGAAAACGTTCGATTAGCCATTGTGAAGCTATGCGCATTCCTCAATGCAATCTTTCAGAAGGTAATCGATCCAGAAATCATACCAAGGTTAGAGAATGATTTGGTGCATTGTCTTGTCAGTTTCGAGTTGGTATTCCCACCATCCTTTTTCAACATCATGACGCACGTCCTAGTTCACCTATGCAAAGAGATTAACGTTCTTGGTCCTGTATTTCTACACTATATGTTCCCCTTTGAGAGGTTCCTGGGAGTCTTAAAGAAATATGTTCATAATCGTGCTAGGCCAGAAGGAAGCATCTCCAAGGGCCATGAAAATGAGGAGGTCATTGAGTTTTGTATTGACTTTCATTAGTGCAGAACCGGGATGTATCACCGGTTCGTAAGGGCCTTTAGTGTCGATTCTGCAACCGACACTAAAGAGTGGGGACTAAAGGTCCCCCCGCCCTTTAGTACCAGTTCGGCACGAACCGCCACTAAAGTGCCCCCAAGTGGCACCAGCCAGCGCCGGGGGTGGGGAGACCTTTAGTACCGGTTGGTAACACCAACCGGTACTACAATATTTGGGGGGGTTTTGGTTTTATTTTTTATTTTTCCTTCAATTTTGTGTTTTCCATTTAATTCTTTTTTGTTTGCTGGTATTTTACGATACTACATATTGTACACGTTATGCATATATATAAATAGAATTTCTCACAGAACCGATCATTATATACCATATATATATATATAACTATTTGAATTCCAAATGTCTCACAACCACCATTATTCACACATACACATGTATATATATATACAATTTCTCCTACATGTTGCCTTGGTGCCTTCGGAGCATGATGACAATTGGGAGTGGTTCATGGTGGCGGTAGCGGGTAATAGTATTCTCCTTTGCGATCTATGACCTGGTCGAGCAAAAATCCCGCTATTTCCTCTTGAAGTGCTCGTATGCGCTCTGTTGGTAGGAGCTTGTCCCACACGTCTTTAATTGTTAAGAAGGAGATCAATATGCATGTGTATTAGTTGTGTGACTAGATGAAAGTGCTAGTTATCGACTAGAGGGGGGGTGAATAGGCGATTTTTATGAAAGTCTTCAAAACATGAGAGTTTCGAAGACAAACAATAGAACTGAACCTATTGATATGCAGCGGAAGGTAAACTACACTAAGCAACCCATAGTCAAGTATGCAATGAAGTGAAAGCACGCAGACTAATAGCAGCTAGGTAGTAAGGATCTGGATGGAAGATGGTATGAAGCCAAACAACGATAGTAGTCACACAGTGAAGACAAATAGGTAAAGCAAATAGGCAATGACTTCAAGAAGACGAACTGTAAGTAAGGAGAGGGAGAGGATAGAACCAGTCACTTGTTGAGGACACAGGATTTGTTGGACCAGTTCCAGTTGCTGTGACAACTGTACGTCTGGTTATGGAGGCTGAGATTCAACTCAGAAGACCGCGTCTTCACCTTATTCCCCTTGAGCTAAGGACACCCAGTCCTCGCCCTATCACTCTGGTAAGTCTTCAAGGTAGACTTCCAAACCTTCACAGACTTCGTTCACCGGCGATCCACAATGACTCTTGGATGCTCAGAACGCGACGCCTAACCGGCTGGAGGATTCACAGTCCTCAAGTGTAACAAGTCTTCAGGTCACGCGGACAAAATGACTTTAGTGATGCCTAACACTCTTTGGCTCTGGGTGTTTGGGCTTTGTCCTCGCAAGGATCTCTCTCTCTCAAAAGCTTCGGAGGTGGGTTGCTCTCAAACAACAAAAGCCGTGCACTAACTCTGAGCAGCCACCAATTTATGGTGTAGGGGGTGGGCTATTTATAGCCACTAGGCAACCCGACCTGATTTGTCCAAAATGACCCTGGGTCACTAAGGAACTGACACGTGTTCCAACGGTCAGATTTCAAACACACGCGGCAACTTTAATTGGGCTACAAGTAAAGCTGACTCATCCAGCTCTGGATAAGATTTGCTCTCATTGTCTTCGCTCGTAGACATAGGATTTTGGTTGAGCATCACTTCAGTCACTCTGACTTTGTTCACTGGGACCCCACTTAACAGTACGGTGGTTCCTACGACTCAACAAAGAAGAAAAGGAAACAACGAAACAACTAAGTCTTCGCGCTCCATAGTCTTCACGCAATGCCTTCTCTTGTCATAGTCTTCAATGTGAATATCTTCACATACATTTTTAGGGGTCATTTCCGGTAGGTAAACCGACTCAATGAGGGACTACTACCTGTGTTATCCTGCAATTCTCACAAACACATTAGTCCCTCAACCAGGTTTGTCGTCAATCCTCCAAAACCAACTAGGGGTGGCACTAGATGCACTTACAATCTCCCCCTTTTTGGTGATTGATGACAAACTAGTTGAAGTTTTCAACGGGGATAAAAATATGTGAAATTGTAAAGTATTTAGGTATTGTCTTCATAAGTAGCAAAAGGCTCCCCCTGAAGATGTCCATATAAGTAATTTGCTTTTGGAATGCAAATGCACATGGCAGGTTGTACTTGTGGAGATCATCTTCAACTTATGAAGATAATTCATCATGCATGATTTGATATAACAAAGATAATGACATGCACAATGAAAAATGGACGTCTGCAAAAATGACTAAGTGCGGAATTTATCCTCGCACATGCAGAATTTATCATCGCATCAATGAATAGCAGAAAACGTAGCGGACGACCATCAAGTTTAAGTGTTACAACTCAAAGAACCAAATGTATCAAAAGAGAGAGTTGTAAACACTAGGAAAAATATAAAGCAACCGCCCATATGGACCCGCTTGAAGACTATCAACTCATATGCTTCTCCCCCTTTTGTCAGTAAGGACCAAAAAGGTTTGAAGACATAGAGCCTCTACTCGTTCCCAGAAGGAGTAGGAGAGGATGCGGGGTCGGCGTCGGGGTTTGGCGGTGCAGACGAACTTGGTGCAGTGTCGATACGTGTTGAAGTTGGAGGTGGTGAAGTAGCATCATCTTGATCATCGATCACTCTTGCATTCACCGTTGCAGCGGAGGAGGAATAATCAGAGTCTTCAAGAGACGGAGTTCGACGCAAGACAGCATTCCTTGGAGTAGTGGAGTCAAACTTGAATCTTTCAGTGAAGCCATCGTCTTGAAGATCTGCTTCAGCACTCAGCAATGTCAAGCTCTTCCATGACCTCCGATAGGTTTCCTGAGTAATAAAGGCATTCTTGGTGGCAAGATTGCGAATACGATTGACATCCACCAAGAGGCTTTGCATCTGACGCTTCAGCCATAATTGATGCTTATCCTATTTCTGATGCAGGGCAACAAGAAGTTCTTGGTCATTGAGAACACGAGATCGCTTCCGAGGCCTTTGAGCAATAGTGCTTTCAGTGGATTCAGTTTGAGCACGGTGAGGTAAGCGTGTATTTCCAGCCAAAGGATAAACACGAGTGACGGCCTGGACTCCTTCAATGGGTTGCGTGAAGCTTTGGTGATCGGCATTGTGAAGACAAACAGGCTCCTTGGCAGGCTCTGGTATGTGGCTTCAACTGACATATCAACCTCTGGCAGAAAGATCAGATGGTTGCGAGTAGAGGGCTAATAGTTGACATCTGAGTGTAGCTTGATGAGGCGCATGACCCATGGAGCGTAGAACTTCAGTCCAAAGAGGTCAGAGCCTGATGCAGCCAACTGCCTGATAAAGAAGTCTTGAGCATTGAAGCTGATGCCGTTGAAGATATAAAAGACCAAAGTCTTCATTGCTCCTTCAAGTTTTGCTGCTGAAGAATGTCCTTTGACAGGCCATAGAGTTCGCCTGATGATGTGATAAATAGTGCGGGACAGATACTCTAGATCTTCGACAAAGAACTCCTTTGGGTAATCAGCGTCATGTGGCAGAGGCTTCATCATGCTCAGCATTTGGCTCATGTTGGGCTCTGGCTTATGGAAGATACTCTCCAAAGCATTGCGGTGAAGCTGACAACCAGGTTCATATAATTCTCCTGGAGTGGGCAGGCCGGTTAGCTCAATGATGTCAAAAGCTTTGGCTTCATGATGGACATTGCCTGTCATCCACTCAAGGACCCAAGTCTTCGGATCCCTGTTCTAGCCGCGAATGTGGAGGGTGGCATAGAATTGAAGCAGAAGTTCTTCATTCCAATGCTCCTTATCAATCACAAAGTTTAGCAAGCCAGCATCACGGAAGCAGTCAAGGGCTTCTTCAAGGCATGGCAATCTAGCAATGGCTTCGCAGTCAAGACGCATATGAGGAAAGATGCGCCCTTGATCGTAAAGAACACATGAATAATAACTGCGCTGTTGATAGCTCCAGAACCGATCTGATGAAATCCTTGGCTTGGAATAGGGGTTCTTCGCGCTATCAAAGAAAGTGTTGTGCGCAATGAAGCCATTAGCATTGAAGGATCCTGGTGAAGTGGCAGTACCTGGAAACCTGGGCAGTCTTGGCTTAGGCTTCCGGACCTGAGGCCTGTGCTCGACATGATAGTCAAATTGCGGACTAGCACCAGGAGGAGGAACCAGAATAGGCCATCTAACAGTGACCAGCTGACCATAGTTGTATGCTTGCTTAATAGTATGTGGCCTGGGAGGTGGTACAGGAGCAGTGGCAGTGGCAGTGGCAGTGACTTCAGGCTGCAGATTGGCATCTGGTGCAGCATTGACTTCAGGTGCTATCACTTCAGGCACCTCATTGACTTCAGGCGCCACATTAGCTTCAGCCATGACAACGTCATTGGCTTCAGTGTTGGTGTTGGTGGCCGCCTCAATGTTGTTAACCTCCACTTGAGCAGCTGGAGGGTCAGACACGTTCTCCTCGAGAACAACTTGGTTGGTAGGGGGTGTAGCAACACACGCTTCCTCTTCTCTTGGTTCTTCTTGGTCATCGGCTGATGCAGCTGGAATATCTTCAGCCATATTGGCTTCAGTCTCGGGGTTGTTCATAGTTGGAGAGGCTTCAGGAAAGACTTGGTGTGAAACGGATTGGCGCTCTTCTCCTTCTGGAACACTTGACAGAGAGACCTGTGGCCTTGGTCCTTTGTGAAGCCTGCGAAATGCGGGCGACGCTTGTGGAGATGAAGTTGCTTGGGCCACAAAGTCTTCATCTTCAATCACCGGAGTGGTGACTTGAGTTGTGGGAGTAACAGGTGTTTCTTCTTGACGGGGGGAGTCTTGTGGGTGATCAACCCATGAGTCATCCTGAGAAATTGGCGTCAATGGTACCAATGCTGATGAGTTCGCTGTTCGTAAGAACAGGCGATGATACCACGTTGTGCTCGATCTGAGGAAGGACTTCATCATCTTCAACATTGTCTTGATGACCAATGTCTTCAGCTGCGGTGGGGTCAACAGCTGGAATGTCTTCAGCTTCAGGAGCCTCTGTGGAAGCAGGCTCATCAACAATCATTCGACGTTCTTGTTGTGCAGATTCAGGACGAGCAACAGAAATCGGCTGGACTACAAGGGGCTCTGTGGGAGCATCCCGATCTCTCTTCTTGGTCTTGCGCTTCTTGGTGGGTGGAGCATCATCAGTGGTGTTCTTGGTCTTGCGCTTTCTGGCCTTAGCTTCAGCTGCCCTTGTCTTCTGAAGCTCTGAAGCCACTGTGGGGACCTTAGGCTTCACGCCTGTCATACTGGCTCGGAAGACAATGCGAGGTTCTTCCCGCCTGGATGGTTCAGTTTGGTCCACAAATGGCTTCTTCTTCTGCTGGGCAGCCATCTTGGGGTCGATGCCAGGACGCCCAAGTGCCATGCGCTTCTCAGCTTCATTGTAAGCTTGAACACACTTGGCTGCAAGAATCTTCATGCGCTCACGAGAACCTTTGGCTTCATCACATTTCTTGTGAAACGCTTCCTTGAGATCATGCAGCATGACCTTGAACTTTTGGACGTCTGCCACGCTGAGCTTGGCCATGTGCTTCTTGAACTGAGCCTTTTCATAATCGATCTTGTGCTTCAGCTCAACAATTTTCTGAGCAAGAGCCAGCTCAGGAGCAATGGCACCATGGAAGGAAACGCTCAGCCAATGGGAAGTTGTAGATCGTCAAAGCTGAGATTGGGGGTGTCAAACCACTCATCAATGAAGTTGTTCAATACTTCCACGTCAAAGAGAGGCAAATCATTGAAGATTTCCGCCTCTTGCTTGCTCTTTATCAGCTGCTCAAGAGCATCATCAGCAAGATCGTCCTCACTTGACAGATCAATGGCGTCATTCTTGTTCCTCAGAACAATAGCAGGGGTCAGAACTGGACCAGTGGTGTGCATAGGCTTCTTGTTCTTCTTCTCAGTCTTGGAGATGCATGAGAGATCTTCAGACTGCACACTTGGTGCATGAGGAGCAGTGACCAGAGGCTTCACTCGCGAAGCTTTTGGTGCAGGGGAAGGCTTTGAAGCTTTAGGTTTCTTCAGCTTCTTTGGCTTCGGTGGTGCAGGCGCTTCGTCAGAATTAGCGTCGTCTGCAGGCTCATCCACGGCTGTCCCTTGAACCATAATATGAGTGATGAGACCCTATAGGTTGTAGAAGGGCCCAACAAGATTGGGTTCAGCTTCGCGTGTGCCATCGGCACGAGGAGTAGAGGGGCCTGGATTGAAGTCTAATCCCCGCGACTTCTTGTTTTCTTTGGCAGAGTTCTTGGCAAACTGGAAGTTGCGCTTGAACAGATTGTCGTCACGACACCGTAGCAATGAAGATGGGTCGGCATCTTCAGGCTGTGGTCCATGGACCATGCAAGGATAGAAGCCTTGTTCAATGGCTTCAGCTCTGGACCTGGGTGGATGATTTTTGTACAAAATGTCTCCCCATGGTCGCTTGATGGCATTCTTCTCAGCATATTCCTAGGTCACGAACCTGTACTTGTACCATTGTTCTGCCCAATATCTTCAAATCCATTGGATTCGGGTTTTTCGCTGATTCTAGTCCTCCTCTGGATCTGTCTTGTACAGCTCATAGAGGCCAGGAGGCAAATCTCTTGAGGTGTTCCCACGACGCTGTCTGCCATCCTTCCTTGCAGACTTCTCTGTTGCCATGAAGTTCAGACTGAAAGGCTTCAACACTATCAAGGGCTTCCGTATGCCGGTCAGACAGGAACTGGCTTCGGGAGAGTTCATGTGATGCTGTAAGAATTCCGCAAATGAATGCAGACTATGAGAACCAAGGGATTCTCCCATGGACATGTACCTGTGACAGCATTAGAGATGCGAGGGAAGGGGAAGAGGTCATATGCATTCTCAGAAGATTTTGAAGATAAATCAGTTTAGAAGACATTGACCTCATAGCGCGAAGACATTCACTTATATGTTGAGAGTTGGTTCCAGATTTGTACGAATCCAAGAATAAGTACAACTGAGGAATCTAACTATGTGTGAAACATAAGTGAATATACTAGGCATTATATGAGATGCAGACAGGATAGATCCAAATTTGTGGAGGCAGAAACCACTTTTGGTAGAAAGGATGAATCTATAGGATCAAAAAGACGGTAAAAAGAGGGTTTTAATTTACCACACGATGAACTGCTAGAAGGAGTAGAAGATGAGGCGGAGCGGTTCGATCTTCCGTGCCCTAACTTGGCGACGGAGGACACCTACGGAGGCGGCGGAGAAGACGATGTCCGCGGCCGGCGTGAAGACGGCGTCGGAGAGGTCACGGCAGCTAAGCGCTTCGTCGCCAGCGTCGTCGAGAGCTAGCGGTGGCACTAGGGTTTGTCGAGGTGGAAGAAGGATTTTGACCGCGATTGGACAGGTATTTATAGGGAAAGGGGACGGCAGAGTGCAATTATGCAGGTGCCCCTGGCGATTCACATCTGAGGGACACGTGGCAAACATGCAACATATTTAGAGTTGTCCCACGTTCCCACACCCGCCTGGACGGTCGGATGGTCGTTTCGGCTTCTCCGGGTTTCAGGCAATAAGAGTTGAACATTTAAAACAGATTTAATGTTTGTCTCTGTATCTTCTGCTGACAAGGACGCAGAGAAGACATTCGACAGTTTGAACAGAATGCATATGATTTGGATAGACAGAGTTTGAGGTAGGAAGCATAGAGAGGTTAGCGTCCGATCACATTCACTTAGTTCAAAAGATTCAAACGAGAAGACATAGCTATAAGTGAATGCTGTAGAGGACAGAACACTAATATATGTATATATCAGAATGCAACCAAATCAACATAGTGAAGATAATCATGAAGAGAAGTTGAAATTGAAGACAAACCAAATGCGAAGACATAGCAAATGTAATGCCATGAGAAAAACACTTCAAACAGAAGAATTTGGTGGTGGCGTTACCCACCGTATAGGAAGTATTAGACCCAGACACGGCGCACAATTATCGTGGCGCTCCGAAGTCAAATTCCGCGTTAATGTATTCACACTTAGAATGTAATTCTTCATTGATTGAAGATATACTTTACTTCGTGTGTTGCACATCTAAGTCATCATCACGCATAAGTGTTAGGATGTGTGCCTCATCACAGGACTTTTAAGGATTCCAAGATATTTAGCTCACACCGTAACTTGCAAAACCTTTTCTCATCCAAGGGCTTTGTGAAGATATCTGCGAGTTGCTCTTCAGTGTTGACGTGTATGATATCAATATCTTCCTTCATGACATGATCTCTGAGAAAGTGATGACGAATTTTAATATGCTTTGTCTTCGAGTGATGAATGGGTTGTTGGCAATCTTGATGGCGCTTTCGTTGTCGCAGTAGAGTGGTACTTGTTTCAGATGGATGCCATAGTCATTGAGTGTTTGCTTCATCCATAGAAGCTGAGCGCAGCAAGATCCAGCAGCAGTGTATTCAGATTCAGCAGTGGAGAGTGATACACAGTTCTGCTTTTTGAAGACCAACAGACAAGTGATCGTCCCAGAAAGTGACATGTGCCTGATGTAGACTTGCGATCCACCTTGTCACCAGCATAATCAGCATCCGAGAATCCAACTAGATCAAACTCTGAGCCCATTGGATACCATAATCCTAATGTTGGGGTGTAAGCCAAATATCGAAGAATTCGCTTCACAGCTAAGTGATGCGATTCCTTTGGTGTCGCTTGGAATCGAGCACACATGCAAACACTAAGCATAATATCTGGCCTAGATGCACATAAATAAAGTAAAGAAACAATCATGGAGCGGTATACCTTTTGATCGATCTCTTTACCATTGGCGTCAGGACGCAGATGACTCTTGGTTGGCATTGGCGTCGTGTAACCTTTGCAGTCTTGCATTCCAAACTTCTTCAGACAATCTTTGAGGTATTTCTCTTGAGATATGAAGATGCCATTTCTTTGTTGACGGATTTGAAGACCAAGGAAAAACTTCAGCTCACCCGTCATTGACATTTGATATTCCTCTTGCATCATGTGTCCAAATTCATCACTGTATTTCTGGTTGGTGCAACCGAAGATAATGTCATCCACATATATTTGGCACACAAACAATTCACCATCATATGTCTTCGTGAAGAGTGTGGGATCCAGGGAACTAGGTTTGAAGCCTTTGCTCTTCAGGAAGTCTTTGAGCGTGTCATACCAAGCACGAGGGGCTTGTTTGAGGCCATACAGTGCCTTGTTTAGCTTGTACACCATATCAGGATGTTTTGGATCTTCAAAGCCAGGAGGTTGTGTGACATACACTTCTTCATCAATCTTGCCTTTGAGAAATGCACTCTTCACATCCATTTGATACAGCAAGATGTTGTGATGGTTAGCATAGGCTAGCAGTATGCGAATAGCTTCAAGCCTAGCCACAGGAGCAAATGTTTCATCGAAGTCAATCCCTTCAATTTGAGTGTATCCTTGAGCAACGAGACGAGCCTTGTTTCTGACAACTTGACCATGCTCATCTTGTTTGTTGCGATATATCCATTTTGTGCCTATTATGTTGTGCTTGCGGGGGTCGGGACGCTTGACAAGTTCCCAGACATTCTTCAGCTTGAACTGTTGAAGCTCTTCTTGCATAGCTTGAATCCATTCAGGTTCCGTGAAGGCTGCAGCAACTTTCTTGGGTTCAGATAGTGAGACAAATGCAAAGTGCCCACAGAAATTTGCTAGCTTTGTTTCTCTTGAATGAGTGAGTGGACTAGGCGCATTGATGCTGTCAATTATCTTCTCAATTTGTACTTCATTTGCAACTCGAGGATGAACCGGACGAAGATTTTGCTATTGCTGATCATTGTCATCGTTAGGAGGATTGTCTTCAGGCTGAGCATTGTCTTCAGGTTGATTAGGTGCGGAAATGATAAGTTCCTCTTCAGGCTCTGCATCAGTCGGTATGATTTCTCCAGTTCCCATTAGCTTGATGGATTCACTAGGTGGAACTTCATCTAGCACATTTGGCAGGTGGTCTCTTTGCGAGCCGTTAGTCTCATCGAACCGGACATCCACAGTTTCAACCACTTTATAGTGAAAGAGGTTGAAGACTCTGTAGGAGTGCGAATCCTTTCCGTAACCAAGCATAAAACCTTCATGTGCTTTCGGTGCAAATTTTGAAGTGTGATGTGGATCCTTGATCCAGCACCTAACACCAAATACTCTGAAGTAACTAACATTTGGCTTCTTACCATTGAGGAGTTCATAGGATGTTTTCTTTAGAAGCTTGTGAAGATAAACACGGTTGACGACATGGCATGCAGTATCAATAGCTTCAGGCCAGAACTTTCTTAGTGTCATGTATTCATTTAGCATCGTCCGAGCCATCTCAATGAGTGTTCTGTTCTTGCGCTCCACGATGCCATTCTGCTGAGGTGTGTACGGAGCAGAGAACTCATGAGTGATTCCCAATGTATCCAAGTAAAGTTCAAGGCCGGTGTTCTTGAACTCTGTGCCGTTGTCACTGCTGATATGATTGATCTTGACGCCATAGTTGTTCATGACACGGTTGGCGAAGCGTCTGAAGACATCCTGCACTTCAGTCTTGTAGAGAATTATGTGCACCCATGTATATCTTGAATAATCATCAACAATGATGAAGCCATAGAGACAAGCAGTAGTAGTGAGAGTGGAGTAGTGAGTAGGGCCAAATAAGTCCATGTGAGGCAGCTCGAAGGGTTGAGATGTCGTCATGATTGTCTTCGAGGGATGCTTGGCCCTAGTC
Organism: Triticum aestivum; assembly: GCF_018294505.1. Taxonomy (NCBI): domain Eukaryota; kingdom Viridiplantae; phylum Streptophyta; class Magnoliopsida; order Poales; family Poaceae; genus Triticum; species Triticum aestivum. The sequence continues at coordinate 46,427,305 of NC_057811.1, read as the reverse complement.
ATCTTTCCAGCTTCGCAGGCACCACACAAGTGATCCTTCTTGAACTTGACGCCCTCGATGCCTATGACATGCTTTTTCTTTGCGAGAGTGTGTAAGTTCCTCATGCCAGCATGCCCTAGCCTCCGATGCCAGAGCCGGCACTCTGAAGCTTTTGCAAGAAGGCATACGGCAAGCTGTGGCCCTGCTGAGAAATCTACAATGTATAGATCATCTTTCCGGTACCCTTCAAAGACTAGAGACTTGTCAGATTCCATAAGTACAAGGCAACGACATTTTCCAAATATCACAATCATGTTCAAGTCACAAAGCATTGAGACAGACATTAAGTAGAAACCAAGGGATTCAACAAGCATCACTTTATCCATGTGCTGATCCTTTGAGATTGGAACTCTACCTAGACCCAATACCTTGCTTTTACCAGTGTCAGCAAATGTGATGTGACTCTTGTCAGATGGACGTAAGGTTGAGTCCATGAGAAGACTTCGATCACCAGTCATATGATTAGTGCATCCGCTGTCCATAATCCATTCTGAAGCATGAGGTGTCATACCCTACATTACAGTTAGGGGGATAGGCTTCACCAAGAGTATTGTGAAGCATAAACATTTGACGGGCAAGAGGATTATAAAAGCTCAGATCAAGATTAGGACTGATAGGATGATTGGCAAACTATTCGGGAACAAAATACATAGTGATACCATTTGGGCATTTGATCTTGTGCCCTACAAGATGTTTTAGGTCCCCAGCTATAGCATCAGATGCCTTTGATTTCCGGCTGGAGACCTTTCCCTGCAAAAGAAAGTTAATTCTTCTTAACCACCCACATCTGCAAGGGTGGCTTAGAAGCAATGAGTCTAAGTGCAGCACCTGAGAACTTTGGCTTTGGAGCCCTAGCAAATAGCCTTGCAGGAGAAGAATGATACTCATATGAATAAGCAGAAAAAATCTTTGTTTTATGAACATAGCGGTTTGAACGCACACGCTCATATTCATAAGTCTGAGTATGGTTTCCCTGCAAAACATTGGCGTTAGGGTGACTCAGTTGAGTCCTATATCTGTATGAAGCCTTTGGACCATATGAAGCCTTTGGTATGGGATTTTTCTTCATCCCAGGTGGTGTCATGATGACATTCACGGGAAGATTCTCAAGACAACTTTTGGGAACCGAGATCTTCTTCATAGGTGGCCCATTCCTGCAGTTAGTACCAATATATCTGGCAAACACTTCACCATTCTGATTCTTAAACAGTTTATAGTTTGCATCAATGGATTCATCAATGATAATAGGGTTAGCGCAGGTGAAGCCAGATAAGGTGGATGGATCCACTGAAGGTCCCTTTGCAGCAACCCATGTGGTTTTGGGGTACTACTCAGGCTCCAGTAGGAGCCATCAACATTCATTTTCCTCTCAAACCCAACAACCTCTTTCCTAGGGTTTCGGTTCAGAATCTGCTTGTTGAGGACATCGCACAGTGTCTGATGCCCTTTGAGACTTTTGTACATCCCTGTGTCAAGCAATGTCTTCAACCTAGCATTTTCATCAGCAATAGTAGTGGTATCCTCAGCAGAGGGGTTAGTTACCACATCAGCAGTTGAAGATATTGCAACAGTAGAAGCAGTAGAACATTCAGCAACAGAAGTAGCGTTATCACGCTGAAGGCATTTTAGACAGGGTGGTTCAAATCCTTCCTGAGAGGAACTGATCTGTTGAGCGCGAAGTGACTCATTCTCTTTTTGAAGATCTTCATGAGTCGCTCTCAATTTCTCAAGCTCTTGCTTCCTTTGAAGATAATCATAGGAGAGCTTTTCATGAGTTGCTGAGAGCGTTTCATGACGACTTTAAAGTTCCTAGTACTTAACATGAAGATTGTTTATGTCTTCAATTAAGGACTGAGAACGGGTCATTTCAGCGTCCAACAGGTCATCGCTTTTATCTAACAGTTTCTGAGTATGTTCCATAGCTTTCTATTGTTCAGTTGCAATTTTAGCAAGTGTTTTGTAGCTGGGTTTGGATTCACTATCAGAGTCATCTTCACTAGATGTTTGAAAGTAAGCATCGCGTGATTTTACCTTGGCACCACGTGCCATGAAGCAGTAGGTGGGAGCAGAGTCATCCTTATCATTAGCTCCAGCGTTGGTGACGGAGCCATTGTCTTCAGTGTTGAAGATGGACTTGGCAACGTAGGCTGTAGCTAGAGCCAGACATGCAACGCCAGGGTCGGACTCCTCCTCAGACTCCACCTCCGCCTCCTCAGAAGCAGACTCCTCCTCTGAATCCATCTCCTTGCCGACAAAAGCACGAGCCTTTCCAGATGAGCTCTTCTTATGAGATGAAGACTTGGATGAGGACTTGGAAGAAGACTTTGAGGATTTCTTCTTCTTCTTGTCATCAGAATCATATTCCTTGCTCTTCTTCTTCTTCTTCTTCTTCTTCTTCTTCTTCTTCTTCTTCTTCTTCTTCTTCTTCTTCTTCTTCTTCTTCTTCTTCTTCTTCTTCTTCTTCTTGTTCTCATTGTCCCACTGTCCACGATGAGGGCGAGGCGGCGTGCATCCAGGGTCTCGGCGTCGGCGTCGGCCGGGATGGGGACGGACAAGTCATGCATCGCCGCTTGGAGGGCATCGTGGGCGTTCTCGCCCGAGTCGGCGACGTGGCTGATGACCAGCACCTCAGTGACAGCGCTGCTGCCGCTGTCAGCTCGGGGGAGAGGGTCGTTGAAGACTACCACGTCGGAGGGGTAGGCGTCGAGCGATGCCGTGTCAGAGTCGACAAGCATCGGGTCGGTGGAGCCGACCGACTCCAAGTCTACAGCAAGCTTGCTGGAGACGTGAAGTTGGTCGAGGAGGCTGACGATGCGACTCTCGGGGTAGTCCGTGCCCGCGTCAGACGCGGGCTCGTCGGAGATGTGAGCCTCGCCAAGAAGATCGGCGAGGAAGCTCGCTGCGCAGGCGTAATCAACGCCTTGCAGCGCGTTGGGGCAAGCGCCATCGGGTGCAGCGGGCTGGCTGTGCTCGCGGGGGAGGAAAAGGGTTCCCATCCAGAACAGGTCTCCGGACGACGGTGCACCTGGCCCCACGGTGGGCGCCAAATGTCGGGTGGTAGGTGCAACATATGCCAACGGGTGGCTTATAATTGTGGGAGCCAGTAAGATGTCGCCGGTGCCTGGAAACGGGATGAGGCGAAGACATGCACGCCGGCGAATCTTACCCAGGTTCGGGGCTCTCCGTGGAGATAACACCCCTAGTCCTGCTCTGCGGGGTCTCCGCATGATCACTAGATCAATACAAGTGGCTACAAGTGCTCCTCGAGCTGTCTGGCTAGAGGAAGAAGAAGGGCAAGGCTAGCTCTCCCTTTCTCTCTAGGTGGTGTGTGTCACTCTATGAGATCAACCCTTTGCATGGGTGTCCCGGGGGGTTTATATAGCCCTACCCCCCAGGGGTACAATGGTAATCCGGCTGGGCGCGGGTCCCAGCCGTCAGTGTCTATGCTCGCCGGCTTCTCCGCCGGTCATTGGGGCCCGCCGACTGGTGGGTCCCGCCGGCTACCGGCTTCTTGGCCGGCACGCCGGCCCCACCGCTTGGGGGCTTTGTTGGCGGCTGGTTACTGTTGCCTCGCTTCTTATGACGAGGGCTTTGCCGAGGTAAGCGTGGCTACAGTATCGCTGCCTTGCGAGCTCTCACTGTAGCCTTACCTCGTCTTGTCTCCTTAATGGGGCGCATGCTTTGAGGGAGGGAGGCAGCCGGCTATTGGGAGCCGGCCACACCCCTGGCCGACTAGAGGAGGCCAGGCCGCCTTTGGGTGTCTCTCTGGCAAAAGGGGCCCGCCGCCTACGGGCCGTACTTGTGCCTGTCGTGGGTGACATCGAGGCCAACATGGCTACAGTGCCGCGCCGGACGGGGGATGGCTGGCCCGTACGGCGCCTTGTGGCCATGCCTGTTCCGGGATTCGGGGGTAGTGGGCTGTACTGTGGCCACGCTCCATCCTATCGCCATTATGTGGGTACAGTCTTAGCGGGTGTAGTCTTGGCCGGCTTCTGGGAGTCGTCTTTCTTCATGGCCGGCTTCTGGGAGTCGGTCCTCTTGGGGCCGGCTCCCTGGAGTCGGCTATCTCGTACATTTCTTGGGGGAGGTTTCTGAGGTTGGGTCGCCTTCTGGGAGTCGGTCCTGGGGAAGGCGTCCCTATGCTTTGTATGCTTGAAGGCTTGAATGGCCTGATAATTTGTCGACGAGCCGGGGGGAGTCGGTTAGGCTACCCGTGGCCATTTACTCCGACAGTAGTCCCCAAAGCTGATTGGGCTTCGAGGTTGAGTGGAGGTCAAGAAGCTCGGTCAGCTTCTTATCTTGACGAGCCAGCAGCTGGGAGCCGGCTTCGGTTGGGCGCACCGTCTTGGAAAAAATCTTTAAAGTCGGAAGGCGGGAGTCTGTTCGCGCATGCGCCGAGCTACGGGCCGGCCGCTCGCCGCCTGCGGACCACGTGGCGTCCCCTGGCTGAAGAGAGCCTGCCAACCCACGGGCGCGACAAGACATCACCGCATGTCAAGGGTCCACCACTCCTACGCCTAGGCCCAGGCGCAGATTCTTTGCGGCCCAAAGCCGTCCGCACGTCTTCCGGCGGCGGTTGCCGCACGTCCTTAGGGCGCAATAATCGCGGGACGTGGGGGAGTGGGTGCAGCTAATCCCACGACTCACCCCATGCCTCGCCTCCTCGGCCTCGCCGCACGAGGATATAAGTAGGGGGAGGAGGGGAAGCGGCAGACGCTCGCACGCTCCTCTCCTCTCCGCCATCTTCTTCCTCCTGCTTTCCCTCACAGCAGCGCCTCGCCGCCGCGCCGTCCCACCATTCTTTTCTTTGCCGCCACGCTCATTCTTGCCGGCCTCACGCTGCTATGCAGTACGGCGGGGACTGGGACGGCTCCAACGTCCATATTGACCACGTCGAGTTCCTCCGCAAGACGCGGCGGCTGCCCGGCGCGGACAAGGTGCGGGTCCGTCTCGCGCCTGAGAAGGAGATCACACCAGAGCCGGAGGAAGGCGACCGGGTGGTCTTCGGCTCGCATTTCCTGCGCGGCATCGGCTTGCCCGTGAGTGCTTTCTTCCGTTCCTTCCTCGAATTCTATCAACTCCAGCCGCACCACCTCACCCCGAACACGGTGGTGCATCTGTCTGCCTTCGTCACCTTGTGCGAAGGCTATCTTGGCGTTCTCCCCACCCTCGAGCTCTGGGGGAGTTCTTCTAGTCCAAGCTGGGCACGCGTATGCAGGGCGTGCCGGCCCAGAGTGGCGCCTTCGTCGCGATGCGGAGGGTGGCAGCCGACAACCCATTCCCCGTCATCACGTTAATCCAGTCGGTGAAGCTCTGGCAGAAGTCATACTTCTACGTGAAGAACGTCGCCCCGCAAGGCGACTACGTCAACTTGCCGGCTTATGTAGCCGGCCCGCCGGCGGGTAGGCGGCCCCAGTGGTCCTATCGGGCCGTGACACTGACGCCGGCTGGAGCTGCGACCGTCGCCCGACTGCGGGTGATGATCCAGTCGGAGGGCCTGACTGGGTCCGACTTGCTGGCCGCCTTCGTCGCGTGCCGGGTGCTTCCGCCTCAGAGACGCCCTCACCTGATCTGTTAGATGAGCGGCCAGCTCGATCTGAGTCGGATGTGCACCAAGGACATGCTGGACGACGAGGTGGTCCATATGGTGAATTACCTTGCGAACTACAAGCTCTCCGCAGAATGGCAGTTTGGCAAGGAGCCATATTCCCGGGCACATCCGCCGCCCATTGTATGTTCTCTTTTTCCCTTTCTTCTCTTAGTTTTGTCGCCGAGTTCCTTTTGGCCGACACTTACCAGTCGGCACGTCTCGGCAGAGCCCTCTCATTCGACCTGCAGGCGGGTCGGAGGCGGAGCGCCGATTCCTCCCCGACCGGGCGGAGGACGACCTGGAGGACCCCGGCTTTCAACTGTAAAATCTTCTCAGGAGGTTCGCGTTCCATGGTCGTTCCGACTCCTTGCCGCAATCATCCCTCTTGCGTGCTCTTGGTTTTTGTTCGTCGATCAGGTAGTAGGAGTCGTTGCCTAGTGCCTTGCTGATGACGAAAGGGCCTTCCCAAGGGGCCGAGACCTTGTGCTGGCCGGCTGTTCGCTGGATCAGCCGAAGCACAAGGTCGCCCTCTTGGAAAGATCTTGGCTTGACCTTTCGGTTGTGGTAACGGCGCAGACCCTGCTGGTAGATGGCGGACCGGCTGAGTGCTAACAGACGGCCTTCTTCCAGCAGGTCGACGCCGTCTTCTCGCGCTTCTTTGGCCTCCGCCTCCGTGTACATGGTTACCCGAGGCGAGTCGAACTCGATGTCTGTTGGGATGATAGCCTCGGCACCATATACAAGGAAGAACGGAGTGAAGCCGGTTGACTTGTTTGGGGTAGTACGCAGACTCCTGAGGACAGCTGGCAGCTCATCGAGCCAACAGCCGGCCGATCGCTCCAGTGGTACGACCAGTCGGGGCTTGTGGCGGAGAGGATGAGTCCATTTGCTCGCTCGACCTGGCCGTTTGACTGCGGGTGGGCAACGGACGCAAAGTCCAGTTGGATACCATGCGTCGCGCAGAAACGTGCCAGTGCTCCTTTGGCAAAATTTGTGCCGTTGTCGGTGATGATGCTGTGCGGCACGCCGTACCAAGTGGTGATGTCGGCAATGAATGTCACGGCAGTCGGCCCGTTCAGCTTCTTGATCGGCTTCGCTTCGATCCACTTGGTAAATTTGTCCACGGCGACAAGCAGATGTGTTAAGCCCCCGCGGGCTGTCTTGAATTGGCCGACCATGTCCAGCCCCCAAACGGCAATGGGCCAGGTGAGGGGGATGGTCTTGAGTGCAGAAGCCGGCAGGTGTTGCTTGGAACTGAAGACTTGGCATCCTTTGCAGCTTTTGACTATCTCTTTGGCATCTTTCAAAGCAGTCGGCCAAAAGAAACCATGGCGGAAAGCTTTGGCCACAAGTGATCTTGAGGCTGCGTGGTGGCCGCATTCGCCTTGGTGGATATCCTTGAGGATTGCCACACCTTTCTCTGGCTCGACGCAGCACTGGAAGACTCCAGTGACGCTGTGCTTGACAAGCTCTCTGTTTATTATTGCATATGCTCCGGCTCGGTGTTGCACTAATCTTGCCGAGATCTCATCAGTCGGCAGCTCTCTGTTGACTAGGAAGTTGAGGATGGGCTGGGCCCATGATGGAGCTGTGACTTCTACTGTTAGTACGGCCACTGTGACTCGGGTGGGTGGGTTGGAGTCGGCCACCGCTTCTTGTGTCGCTGCAGTCCCCGGGCCGACTGCTGCAGTCCCCGGACCGGGTTCTGAAGTCCCCGAGCCGGGTGCGACTACGGCAGTCCCCGGGCCGCTTGTCGAAGTCCCTGAGCCGCCTGCTGGGTTCCTCCAGTCGGATGCGGCTGCATCGGTGGCGGGCGGTACGAAGATAGAATCCGACTCTGGAGACAGCTTGATAGACGATTTGAGGAGGCGCTGGAGAGAGACATCGGTTGGTATAGCCTGTAGGGTGGAGCCGATCCGTGCCAGGGCATCTGCTTGGTCGTTGTCGGCCCGTGGCACGTGAAGGAAATCGCACCCTTCAAAGTACCCACTGATCTGCTGGACGAGGAATCGATAGCTCGCCATGTTTGCATCCTTGGCGTCCCAGTCGCCAGATGACTGCTGGACCACCAAGTCTGAGTCGCCATAACACAGGATCCGGCGTAAGCCGAGCTCTTTGGCTAGCCGGAGCCCGTGTATGAGCGCCTCGTACTCGGCCAAGTTGTTGGAGGCGGCGAAGTGGATTTGCAGCGTGTATCTGAGTTTGTCGCCTTTGGGACAGGTGAGGACGATGCCGGCTCCCAAGTCGGTGCGCATCTTGGACCCGTCGAAGTGCATCCACCAATGGGTAGAGTCGGGAGCCGGCGGTAGGTACTGGGTCTCGGCCCAGTCGACGAGGAAGTCGGCCAATGCTTGGGGCTTGATGCCGGTGCGGGGCTGGTAGAAGATTGTGTAAGGCGCCAGCGCAATGGCCCATTTAGCCACCCGGCCGGATGCATCCCGACTGCCTATGATCTCAGCAAGCGGGGCGGTGCATACGACCGTGATGGGATGCTCTTGAAAGTAGGGCTTCAGCTTCTTGGCGGCGAAGTACACTCCATAGCACATCTTCTGGTAGTGCGGGTAGTTTTGCTTTGAGCTGGATAGTACTTCGCTTAGATAATATACCGGTCTCTGGACTAGCTGGGCTCGGCCTTCTTCTGGGTGCTGGACCACGATGACTGTACTGACAACTCGGCTAGTTGCGGCAATGTAGAGGAGCATGGGCTCCTTCTAAGTCGGTGCCGCTAGGACAGGTGGACTGGTCAGCATTTTCTTCAACTCATGGAAGGCTTGGTCTGCCTAGTCATTCCACTCGAAATGAGTGGATTTCTTCATGAGTCGGTACAGGGGGAGAGCCTTCTCTCCTAGCCGGCTGATAAAGTGGTTTAGGGAGGCCAGGCACCCAGTGAACTTCTGCACGTCTCGCAACTTGGTGGGAATCTCCATTCTCTCAATGGCCTTGATCTTCACAGGGTTGCACTCAATGCCGCGTTCGGAGACCAGAAAACCTAGAAGCTGGCCGGCTGGTACTCCGAACACGCATTTCTCGGGGTTGAGCTTGATCTGGGATCGGCGCAAGTTGGCAAATGTTTCTTTGAGGTCCTCCAGCAGGCTGCCGCGCTTCTCCGTCTTCACCACAATATCGTCTACGTAGACGTGGGCATTTCTGCCGAGTTGCTTGAGGAGGCATTTCTGCATTCAACGCTGAAAAGTGGCACCAGCATTCCTCAAGCCGAATGTCATAGTCAGGTAACAGAAAGCTCCGAATGGTGTGATGAAGGCAGTCTTTAGGCGGTCTGTTGGGTCCAACTTGATCTGGTGGTATCCTGAGTAGGCTTCCAAAAAACTCAACAGCTCGCATCCGGCTGTGGAGTCTATCACTTGATCAATCCGTGGCAAAGCAAACGGATCTTTGGGGCAGGCCTTTTTGAGGCTGGTGTAATCTATACACATACGCCATTTGCTGTCCTTCTTCAACAACAAGACTTGGTTGGCAAGCCACTCTGGGAAAAATACTTCCATAATAAAGCCAGCGGCAAGGAGCCGGGCTATCTCTTCTCGTACGATTCTTCTCTTCTCTTCTGACAGTCGGCGGAGAGGCTGCTTGACTGGCTTCGCGTCGGCTCGGACGTGCAATTTGTGCGCGGCGAAATCCTTCGGAACACCCGGCATGTCCTTTGGGGACCATGCAAAGATGTCTCGATTCTCACGGAGGAAGTCGACGAGCTCGCCTTCCTATTTACTGTCCTGGTTTGCACCAATGACTGCAAACCTTTCCGGGTTCTCCGGGTCCAGAGGTATCTTCTTCGTCTCCTTGGCCGGCTGGAAGGAGCCCTGCGCATCATAATCCTTGGGGTTGGGGGACAAGGCCGGCTGCTTGACGGCCATGGCCACAACTCGCTCCAGCATCTTCTTCTCTTCTGCCACTACGAGGGACTCGGCCAGCCGGCTGCTGGCTGCAGCGCACTCGATGGACTTCTCGTAGTCGCCGGCTACAGTGATGATCCCCTTCGAGCTCGGCATCTTCATCTTCAGGTAGGCGTAGTGGGGCACAGCGATGAACTTGGCCAGAGCAGGCCGGCCAAGCAAGCGTGGTAAGGGCTTTCCAGGTCCACTACCTCGAACCAGATTGCTTCTCGGCGAAAGTGATCCTTGTCTCCGAAGAGAACATCCATCTTGATCTTGCCGATAGGGGAACAGGACAGGCCGGGTACGATGCCATGGAACACGGTCCGGCTTGGCATGAGCTGCTTCGCCTTGAGGTTCAACTTCTCCATGGTATCGCGGTACAGTATGTTGATACTGCTTCCGCCATCAATCAGAACGCGGGAGAATCGGGCAGCTCGCCTCTCCATTGCGAGGGTGACATCCAACACTAATGCGTAGGAGCCAGGGGACGGCATCACCTCTGGGTGATCGGCCCGGCTCCAGTTGATAGGCCTTTCGGACCAATGCATGAACTCCGGGTTGCTGGAGGCGACTGCGTTGACCTCTTGGTGCTGTCGGCGCCGGTGTGCTTGTCTTCAACCAGGCTTGTGAAGACGACGTAGGCGGCGTGCTCATCAGGGAACTCATCTTGAATGGCTCCGACTGCTGGTCGAGCAGCCGGCTGCTGGGGGGCTGGAGGCGGCGGGCCGGGAGGCGGAGGCGGCACCAGCCCCTCGCCCTTGGAGATTCCTGTGAGCCAATGGCACTTTCTAGTCGTAGTGTTGGATGGCTTCGCGCCGCTGTGGAACTTGCAGGGGGCATCGAGAGTCTGCTCGTAGGAGAAGGCCGGCTGTCAAGCCGGCCTGCAGCCCTTCTTCTTGGGAGCGGGCCGTTCTTCGGGCTGCTCGTCTTCGACTGTGGCTACCTGCCGGCTGGTGGAGGGCGGCATGGGGGCCTTGCGCTTGTGGTCGTTCTGGTAGGGGCGCCGATTGGAGTCACCAGCCGGTGTCTTATGAGCCGGAGCGAGCACCTTCCCAGAGACGTCCACTCGGAACTCAGTCTTCATCGAGGAGTCGGCTGTGGCGTACTTGTCTACAATGATCAGCAGCTCGTCGAGGGTAGCCGGCTCGTCGCAGAGGAGTCGGTGCTTGAGGAGGGTGCCCTCTCGGCACCCGGCGGTGAAGTATTCGATGGCTTGAACCTCGTGATCCCCCTCGCAGGAGTTGCGCAGCTCGGCCCACCGCGTGAGGTAGTCGCGGGTGGACTCATTGGGCCCTTGGATGCATAGGGAGAGCTGGCGGGGCTTGGGAGGCCGCTTGTACGTGTTGGTGAAGTTGCGGACGAAGACTTCCGTGAAGTCCAGCCAGCTGTTGACGCTGTAGGGCTTGAGGCTGTTGAGCCAGGTGCGTGCCGTGCCTTGCAGCATGAGAGGGACGTACTTCACGGCTACGCGCCTATTGCCGTACGCTATGCTAACAGCGGTAGAGTAGTCGATGAGCCAATCTTCTGGCTTCACAGAGCCGTTGTACTTGGGCGTGTCTCTGGGGAGCGAGAACCCTTTGGGGAAGGGCTCGTCGCGGATGCGGGGGCCGAAGCATGGCGGGCCGATATCGTCTTCTTCTTCTAGCGCCAGGGATCGAGCTAGGCGGTCGATCCGGTTGCGGGCGTCGTTCTCGCCGACTCCTTCGCGGTGGCCTAGTCAGCCACCAAGAGTCAGATGCGTGACAGGCGGCAGGGTGGGATATCTCTCCCCTCGAGGCGGGGGAGGAGGCGAATTTCCTTGGCGCTCCACTGCTCGAGGGCGGCCTTCTGCGTCGCGCTCGATGGTGATCCGAGTCCGGCTGCGGCTAGCAGCCGGCTCCTTGTCTTTCCTTGTGCGGGCGCCGCTCGCAGTCGGCGACCGGGATGTCGCGGCATGCTCTGGGCGTGGGGTAGGACTCTCAGCGCGGGCGCCGGCTTCATACCGTTCTGCGGCCGCGTCGATCAGCTGCTGGATTCGCCTTGTCTTGTAGGGGAGCTCATCAGCCCCCTGCCCATTTAGCTCTTCAGCGGCCGCCTGAGCGGCTCCCAGATTCTTGAGCGGGATGGCGTAGACGGGGCGGTCTGCCCCCAGCATGCTGGCGATGGCCGCGCCGCGCTTCTTGACGAGGTCGGCTCGGCTCGGCCCGCCATGAGGCGGCGTGCCAAAGGCGGCGCGGTCGACTTCGCGCTGGTGAGCCTCGGTGAGGCGTCTCATGGAGGCTATCTTCTAGCCTTCCACGATGAGGGCGAGGCGGCGTGCATCCAGGGTCTCGGCGTCGGCGTCGGCCGGGATGGGGACGGACAAGTCATGCATCGCCGCTTGGAGGGCATCGTGGGCGTTCTCGCCCGAGTCGGCGACGTGGCTGATGACCAGCACCTCAGTGACAGCGCTGCTGCCGCTGTCAGCTCGGGGGAGAGGGTCGTTGAAGACTACCACGTCGGAGGGGTAGGCGTCGAGCGATGCCGTGTCAGAGTCGACAAGCATCGGGTCGGTGGAGCCGACCGACTCCAAGTCTACAGCAAGCTTGCTGGAGACGTGAAGTTGGTCGAGGAGGCTGACGATGCGACTCTCGGGGTAGTCTGTGCCCGCGTCAGACGCGGGCTCGTCGGAGATGTGAGCCTCGCCAAGAAGATCGGCGAGGAAGCTCGCTGCGCAGGCGTAATCAACGCCTTGCAGCGCGTTGGGGCAAGCGCCATCGGGTGCAGCGGGCTGGCTGTGCTCGCGGGGGAGGAAAAGGGTTCCCATCCAGAACAGGTCTCCGGACGACGGTGCACCTGGCCCCACGGTGGGCGCCAAATGTCGGGTGGTAGGTGCAACATATGCCAACGGGTGGCTTATAATTGTGGGAGCCAGTAAGATGTCGCCGGTGCCTGGAAACGGGATGAGGCGAAGACATGCACGCCGGTGAATCTTACCCAGGTTCGGGGCTCTCCGTGGAGATAACACCCCTAGTCCTGCTCTGCGGGGTCTCCGCATGATCACTAGATCAATACAAGTGGCTACAAGTGCTCCTCGAGCTGTCTGGCTAGAGGAAGAAGAAGGGCAAGGCTAGCTCTCCCTTTCTCTCTAGGTGGTGTGTGTCACTCTATGAGATCAACCCTTTGCATGGGTGTCCCGGGGGGTTTATATAGGCCTATCCCCCAGGGGTACAATGGTAATCCGGCTGGGCGCGGGTCCCAGCCGTCAGTGTCTATGCTCGCCGGCTTCTCCGCCGGTCATTGGGGCCCGCCGACTGGTGGGTCCCGCCGGCTACCGGCTTCTTGGCCGGCACGCCGGCCCCACCGCTTGGGGGCTTTGTCGGCGGCTGGTTACTGTTGCCTCGCTTCTTATGACGAGGGCCTTGCCGAGGTAAGCGTGGCTACAGTATCGCTGCCTTGCGAGCTCTCACTGTAGCCTTACCTCGTCTTGTCTCCTTAATGGGGCGCATGCTTCGAGGGAGGGAGGCAGCCGGCTATTGGGAGCCGGCCACACCCCTGGCCGACTAGAGGAGGCCAGGCCGCCTTTGGGTGTCTCTCTGGCAAAAGGGGCCCGCCGCCTACGGGCCGTACTGGCGCCTGTCGTGGGTGACATCGAGGCCAAGATGGCTACAGTGCCACGCCGGACGGGGGATGGCTGGCCTGTACGGCACCCTGTGGCCATGCCTGTTCAGGGATTTGGGGGTAGTGGGTTGTACTGCGGCCACACTCCATCCTATCGCCATTATGTGGGTTCAGTCTTAGCGGGTATCAGGACCGGTTTTCGGGATATTAATTTCCCAGAAAATGGCCCTTGTGCTCACCAGCCCCAGGATTACTGTTAGCTGATGAGGCACCAACTTGATACAGAAATTCCAAGCAAAGTACAAAATATGTAGTACAAGACCATTGTGGCCTCTGAGTACAACAATTGGTTGATGGCGGAAGCGGTTTCCGGTTCATCTGCGTCTATGGGACTCCATTTCCCACAGGAACAGCTGACCAGGATAATTCCTAGCTTCGCGAGGCTGCTATCTCCATTGCGTAGGTTCCGGGGCTGTCGTCGCAACGCTCCACTCCACGCAAGAAATCTGGCCAAGACAATAGCCAGGGACAAGCCAATGAGTACTTTGAATGTACTCGCAAACATCATGAAAACAGGTATAACATAGCAGGTGATAATCATGCACTAAAATAATCCGCGATCACTTAGTCAGTCCCAAAATAAAACTCACGATGCACGTAAACAGGAAATAAAAAATGCACCGATCGGGTGTCTGAAGCAACACCTTGAATGGGTAATAATATAAAGCGTGCCTCAGTCGTACTTATACATGGCTACTATTCAAAAATAGGGGCGCACAAGCAGACATCATTTAATTATGGTGATACAGGATCACACAATTAGAAGGCGTAGAAATACTAAGGCTCGGTACTACTCGAGTGACTTAGTCTACTTCGTTAATATCTAAGCGGGCTTGCCTTGTGGATGTCGAGGCTTCTCCACGGGTTTCACCGTCGGGATTAGCTAGAGGGGGTTGAGGGGCTGCAGGGTCGGGGTAGCGATGATGACCATCGCGGGGGTTGTTGGCCACAATCCTGTTGGACCGTGTTCCCAAAAGGCGACAAAGCACTTCTGGGGAAACCAAAGCATTTTGGCCGATGGCTGGGGAATTCCTCAAGGACTCGATCGGGTGTCCGAACAACACGACTGGGTTGTCGGCGTCGGGATCATCGTCTCTTCTCGCCGGGGCTCGGCGAACCAGTTCTCCACGAGCTGCGATCAGATCAAGGGTGATTTGATCGAACAGTTCCTCTAGCGCACTTACATAGCGCACAAGATGCAACAATGCAGGATCCGTCTCGTGATGTCTGTTGGCAACCTGGGCCGGCCTACCATACCCGTCACGGCTAGGGTAGTAGTAGAACGAGCGACAGTTAACTCTGGGC